>NC_072416.2:1210312-1510390 GCF_028858775.2 Pan troglodytes | reverse complement strand
TGTGTAGATATTTCCATGTTTTTACAGATGGCAGTGTAGATATTTCAATGTTTATAGAGATGGCGCTGTAGATATTTCCATGTTTATACAGATCGCGGTGTAGATATTTCCATGTTTATACAGATAGTGGTGTAGATATTTCCATGTTTTTACAGATATCGGTGTAGATATTTCCATGTTTACACAGATTGCGGTGTAGATATTTCCATCTTTCTACAGATGGCATTGTAGATATTTCCATGTTTATACAGATAGCGGTGTAGATATTTCCATGTTTATAGAGATAGCGGTGTAGGTATTTCCATGTTTATAGACATAGCGGTGTAGATATTTCCATGTTTATATAGATGGCGTTGTAGATATTTCCATGTTTATACCGATAGCGGTGTTGGTATTTCCACGTTTATACAGATAGCGATGTTGATATTTCCATGTTTATACAGCTCGCGGTGCAGATATTTATATCTTTATAGAGATGGCATTGTAGATATTTCCTTATTCACACAGATGGCGGTGTAGATATTTCCATGTTTATACAGATGGCGGAGTAGTTAGTTCCATGTTTATGGAGATGGCAGTGTAGATATTTTCATGTGTATAGAGATGGCGGTGTAGATATTTCCATGTTTATAGAGATAGCAGTGTATATATTTACATGTTTATACAGATGGCTGTGTAGATATTTCCATGTGTATACAGATGGCATTGTAGATATTTCCATGTTTATACAGATGACTGTATAGGTATTTCCATGTTTTTACAGATGGCAGTGCAGATATTTCCATGTTTATAGAGATAGCGGTGTAGATAGTTCCATGTTTGTACAGATGGCGGTGTTGACATTTCCATCTATACACAGATGGCTGTGTAGATATTTCCATGTTTATACAGATGGCGGCCTAGATATTTCCATGGACATGCAGATGGCGGTGTAGATATTTCCATGTTTATACAGACAGCGGTGTAGATATTTCCATGTTTACACAGATGTTGGTGTAGATATTTCCGTGTTTATACACATGGCGGAGTAGATACTTCCATCTTTAAGGAGATGGCAGTGTAGATATTTTCATGTTTATACAGATGGCGGTGTAGTTATTTCCATATTTATAGAGATAGCGGTGTAGATATTTCCATCTTTCTACAGATGGCAGTGTAGATATTTCCATGTTTATACAGATGGCGGTGTAGATATTTCCATATTTATACAGATGTCTGTGTAGATATTTCCATGTGTATACAGATGGTATTGTAGGTATTTCCATGTTTATACAGATGGTGGTGTAGATATTTCCATGTTTATTCAGATGACTGCGTAGATATTTCCATGTTTTTACAGATGGCAGTGTAGATATTTCAATGTTTATAGAGATGGTGCTGTAGATATTTCCATGTTTATACAGATCGCGGTGTAGTTATTTCCATGTTTATACAGACAGCAATGGAGATATTTCCATGTTTTTACAGATATCGGTGTAGATATTTCCATGTTTACACAGATTGCGGTGTAGATATTTCCATCTTTCTACAGATGGCATTGTAGATATTTCCATGTTTATACAGATGGCGGTGTAGATATTTCCATGTTTATATAGATGGCGGTGTAGATATTTCCATGTTTATACAGATAGCGGTGTAGATATTTCCATGTTTATAGAGATAGAGGTGTAGGTATTTCCATGTTTATAGACATAGCGGTGTAGATATTTCCATGTTTATACAGATGGCGGTGTAGATATTTCCATGTTTATATAGATGGTGGTGTAGATATCACCATGTTTATACAGATAGCGGTGTAGATATTTCCATGTTTATGCAGATCGTGGTGAAGACATTTCCATGTTTATACAGATCGCGGTGTAGATATTTCCCTGTTTATACAGATCGCGGTGTAGATATTTCCATGTTTATACAGATAGCGGTGTAGATATTTCCATGTTTATACAGATAGCGGTGTAGATATTTCCATGTTTATAGAGATAGCGGTGTAGTTATTTCCATGTTTATAGACATAGCGGTGTAGATATTTCCATGTTTATATAGATGGCGTTGTAGATATTTCCATGTTTATACCGATAGCGGTGTTGGTATTTCCACGTCTATACAGATAGCGATGTAGATATTTCCATGTTTATACAGCTCGCGGTGCGGATATTTATATCTTTATACAGATGGCATTGTAGATATTTCCTTATTCACACAGATGGCGGTGTAGATGTTTCCATGTTTATACAGATGGCGGAGTAGTTAGTTCCATGTTTATGGAGATGGCAGTGTAGATATTTTCATGTGTATAGAGATGGCGGTGTAGTTATTTCCATGTTTATAGAGATAGCAGTGTATATATTTTCATGTTTATACAGATGGCTGTGTAGATGTTTCCATGTGTATACAGACGGCATTGTAGATATTTCCATGTTTATACAGATGACTGTATAGGTATTTCCATGTTTTTACAGATGGCAGTGCAGATAATTCCATGTTTATAGAGATAGCGGTGTAGATAGTTCCATGTTTGTACAGATGGCGGTGTTGACATTTCCATCTATACACAGATGGCCGTGTAGATATTTCCATGTTTATACAGATGGCGGCCTAGATATTTCCATGGACATGCAGATGGCGGTTTAGATATTTCCATGTTTATACAGACAGCGGTGTAGATATTTCCATGTTTACACAGATGTTGGTGTAGATATTTCCGTGTTTATACACATGGCGGAGTAGATACTTCCATCTTTATGGAGATGGCAGTGTAGATATTTTCATGTTTATAGAGATGGCGGTGTAGATATTTCCATATTTATAGAGATAGCGGTGTAGATATTTCCATCTTTCTACAGATGGCAGTGTAGATATTTCCATGTTTATACAGATGGTGGTGTAGATATTTCCATATTTATACAGATGTCTGTGTAGATATTTCCATGTGTATACAGATGGTATTGTAGGTATTTCCATGTTTATACAGATGGTGGTGTAGATATTTCCATGTTTATTCAGATGACTGCGTAGATATTTCCATGTTTTTACAGATGGCAGTGTAGATATTTCAATGTTTATAGAGATGGCGCTGTAGATATTTCCATGTTTATACAGATCGCGGTGTAGATATTTCCATGTTTATACAGATAGCGGTGTAGATATTTCCATGTTTTTACAGATATCGGTGTAGATATTTCCATGTTTACACAGATTGCGGTGTAGATATTTCCATCTTTCTACAGATGGCATTGTAGATATTTCCATGTTTATACAGATGGCGGTGTAGATATATCCATGTTTATATAGATGGTGGTGTAGATATTACCATGTTTATACAGATAGCGGTGTAGATATTTCCATGTTTATACAGATCGTGGTGAAGACATTTCCATGTTTATACAGATCGCGGTGTAGATATTTCCCTGTTTATACAGACCGCGGTGTAGATATTTCCATGTTTATACAGATAGCGGTGTAGATATTTCCATGTTTATACAGATAGCGGTGTAGATATTTCCATGTTTATACAGATAGCGGTGTAGGTATTTCCATGTTTATAGACATAGCGGTGTAGATATTTCCATGTTTATATAGATGGCGTTGTAGATATTTCCATGTTTATACCGATAGCGGTGTTGGTATTTCCACGTTTATACAGATAGCGATGTAGATATTTCCATGTTTATACAGCTCGCGGTGCAGATATTTATATCTTTATACAGATGGCATTGTAGATATTTCCTTACTCACACAGATGGCGGTGTAGATGTTTCCATGTTTATACAGATGGCGGAGTAGTTAGTTCCATGTTTATGGAGATGGCAGTGTAGATATTTTCATGTGTATAGAGATGGCGGTGTAGATATTTCCATGTTTATAGAGATAGCAGTGTATATATTTACATGTTTATACAGATGGCTGTGTAGATATTTCCATTTGTATACAGATGGCATTGTAGATATTTCCATGTTTATACAGTAGACTGTATAGGTATTTCCATGTTTTTACAGATGGCAGTGCAGATATTTCCATGTTTGTAGAGATAGCGGTGTAGATAGTTCCATGTTTGTACAGATGGCGGTGTTGATATTTCCATCTATACACAGATGGCCGTGCAGATATTTCCATGTTTATACAGATGGCGGCTTAGATATTTCCATGGACATGCAGATGGCGGTGTAGATATTTCCATGTTTATACAGACAGCGGTGTAGATATTTCCATGTTTACACTGATGTTGGTGTAGATATTTCCGTGTTTATACACATGGCGGAGTAGATACTTCCATCTTTATGGAGATGGCAGTGTAGATATTTTCATGTTTATAGAGATGGCGGTGTAGATATTTCCATATTTATAGAGATAGCGGTGTAGATATTTCCATCTTTCTACAGATGGCAGTGTAGATATTTCCATGTTTATACAGATGGCGGTGTAGATATTTCCATATTTATACAGATGTCTGTGTAGATATTTCCATGTGTATACAGATGGTATTGTAGGTATTTCCATGTTTATACAGATGGTGGTGTAGATATTTCCATGTTTATTCAGATGACTGTGTAGATATTTCCATGTTTTTACAGATGGCAGTGTAGATATTTCAATGTTTATAGAGATGGCGCTGTAGATATTTCCATGTTTATACAGATCGCGGTGTAGATATTTCCATGTTTATACAGATAGCGGTGTAGATATTTCCATGTTTTTACAGATATCGGTGTAGATATTTCCATGTTTACACAGATTGCGGTGTAGATATTTCCATCTTTCTACAGATGGCATTGTAGATATTTCCATGTTTATACAGATGGCGGTGTAGATATATCCATGTTTATATAGATGGTGGTGTAGATATTACCATGTTTATACAGATAGCGGTGTAGATATTTCCATGTTTATACAGATCGTGGTGAAGACATTTCCATGTTTATACAGATCGCGGTGTAGATATTTCCCTGTTTATACAGACCGCGGTGTAGATATTTCCATGTTTATACAGATAGCGGTGTAGATATTTCCATGTTTATACAGATAGCGGTGTAGATATTTCCATGTTTATACAGATAGCGGTGTAGGTATTTCCATGTTTATAGACATAGCGGTGTAGATATTTCCATGTTTATATAGATGGCGTTGTAGATATTTCCATGTTTATACCGATAGCGGTGTTGGTATTTCCACGTTTATACAGATAGCGATGTAGATATTTCCATGTTTATACAGCTCGCGGTGCAGATATTTATATCTTTATACAGATGGCATTGTAGATATTTCCTTACTCACACAGATGGCGGTGTAGATGTTTCCATGTTTATACAGATGGCGGAGTAGTTAGTTCCATGTTTATGGAGATGGCAGTGTAGATATTTTCATGTGTATAGAGATGGCGGTGTAGATATTTCCATGTTTATAGAGATAGCAGTGTATATATTTACATGTTTATACAGATGGCTGTGTAGATATTTCCATTTGTATACAGATGGCATTGTAGATATTTCCATGTTTATACAGTAGACTGTATAGGTATTTCCATGTTTTTACAGATGGCAGTGCAGATATTTCCATGTTTGTAGAGATAGCGGTGTAGATAGTTCCATGTTTGTACAGATGGCGGTGTTGATATTTCCATCTATACACAGATGGCCGTGCAGATATTTCCATGTTTATACAGATGGCGGCTTAGATATTTCCATGGACATGCAGATGGCGGTGTAGATATTTCCATGTTTATACAGACAGCGGTGTAGATATTTCCATGTTTACACTGATGTTGGTGTAGATATTTCCGTGTTTATACACATGGCGGAGTAGATACTTCCATCTTTATGGAGATGGCAGTGTAGATATTTTCATGTTTATAGAGATGGCGGTGTAGATATTTCCATATTTATAGAGATAGCGGTGTAGATATTTCCATCTTTCTACAGATGGCAGTGTAGATATTTCCATGTTTATACAGATGGCGGTGTAGATATTTCCATATTTATACAGATGTCTGTGTAGATATTTCCATGTGTATACAGATGGTATTGTAGGTATTTCCATGTTTATACAGATGGTGGTGTAGATATTTCCATGTTTATTCAGATGACTGTGTAGATATTTCCATGTTTTTACAGATGGCAGTGTAGATATTTCAATGTTTATAGAGATGGCGCTGTAGATATTTCCATGTTTATACAGATCGCGGTGTAGATATTTCCATGTTTATACAGATAGTGGTGTAGATATTTCCATGTTTTTACAGATATCGGTGTAGATATTTCCATGTTTACACAGATTGCGGTGTAGATATTTCCATCTTTCTACAGATGGCATTGTAGATATTTCCATGTTTATACAGATAGCGGTGTAGATATTTCCATGTTTATAGAGATAGCGGTGTAGGTATTTCCATGTTTATAGACATAGCGGTGTAGATATTTCCATGTTTATATAGATGGCGTTGTAGATATTTCCATGTTTATACCGATAGCGGTGTTGGTATTTCCACGTTTATACAGATATCGATGTTGATATTTCCATGTTTATACAGCTCGCGGTGCAGATATTTATATCTTTATAGAGATGGCATTGTAGATATTTCCTTATTCACACAGATGGCGGTGTAGATATTTCCATGTTTATACAGATGGCGGAGTAGTTAGTTCCATGTTTATGGAGATGGCAGTGTAGATATTTTCATGTGTATAGAGATGGCGGTGTAGATATTTCCATGTTTATAGAGATAGCAGAGTATATATTTACATGTTTATACAGATGGCTGTGTAGATATTTCCATGTGTATACAGATGGCATTGTAGATATTTCCATGTTTATACAGATGACTGTATAGGTATTTCCATGTTTTTACAGATGGCAGTGCAGATATTTCCATGTTTATAGAGATAGCGGTGTAGATAGTTCCATGTTTGTACAGATGGCGGTGTTGACATTTCCATCTATACACAGATGGCTGTGTAGATATTTCCATGTTTATACAGATGGCGGCCTAGATATTTCCATGGACATGCAGATGGCGGTGTAGATATTTCCATGTTTATACAGACAGCGGTGTAGATATTTCCATGTTTACACAGATGTTGGTGTAGATATTTCCGTGTTTATACACATGGCGGAGTAGATACTTCCATCTTTAAGGAGATGGCAGTGTAGATATTTTCATGTTTATACAGATGGCGGTGTAGTTATTTCCATATTTATAGAGATAGCGGTGTAGATATTTCCATCTTTCTACAGATGGCAGTGTAGATATTTCCATGTTTATACAGATGGCGGTGTAGATATTTCCATATTTATACAGATGTCTGTGTAGATATTTCCATGTGTATACAGATGGTATTGTAGGTATTTCCATGTTTATACAGATGGTGGTGTAGATATTTCCATGTTTATTCAGATGACTGCGTAGATATTTCCATGTTTTTACAGATGGCAGTGTAGATATTTCAATGTTTATAGAGATGGTGCTGTAGATATTTCCATGTTTATACAGATCGCGGTGTAGTTATTTCCATGTTTATACAGACAGCAATGGAGATATTTCCATGTTTTTACAGATATCGGTGTAGATATTTCCATGTTTACACAGATTGCGGTGTAGATATTTCCATCTTTCTACAGATGGCATTGTAGATATTTCCATGTTTATACAGATGGCGGTGTAGATATTTCCATGTTTATATAGATGGCGGTGTAGATATTTCCATGTTTATACAGATAGCGGTGTAGATATTTCCATGTTTATAGAGATAGAGGTGTAGGTATTTCCATGTTTATAGACATAGCGGTGTAGATATTTCCATGTTTATACAGATGGCGGTGTAGATATTTCCATGTTTATATAGATGGTGGTGTAGATATTACCATGTTTATACAGATAGCGGTGTAGATATTTCCATGTTTATGCAGATCGTGGTGAAGACATTTCCATGTTTATACAGATCGCGGTGTAGATATTTCCCTGTTTATACAGATCGCGGTGTAGATATTTCCATGTTTATACAGATAGCGGTGTAGATATTTCCATGTTTATACAGATAGCGGTGTAGTTATTTCCATGTTTATAGAGATAGCGGTGTAGTTATTTCCATGTTTATAGACATAGCGGTGTAGATATTTCCATGTTTATATAGATGGCGTTGTAGATATTTCCATGTTTATACCGATAGCGGTGTTGGTATTTCCACGTCTATACAGATAGCGATGTAGATATTTCCATGTTTATACAGCTCGCGGTGCGGATATTTATATCTTTATACAGATGGCATTGTAGATATTTCCTTATTCACACAGATGGCGGTGTAGATGTTTCCATGTTTATACAGATGGCGGAGTAGTTAGTTCCATGTTTATGGAGATGGCAGTGTAGATATTTTCATGTGTATAGAGATGGCGGTGTAGTTATTTCCATGTTTATAGAGATAGCAGTGTATATATTTTCATGTTTATACAGATGGCTGTGTAGATGTTTCCATGTGTATACAGACGGCATTGTAGATATTTCCATGTTTATACAGATGACTGTATAGGTATTTCCATGTTTTTACAGATGGCAGTGCAGATAATTCCATGTTTATAGAGATAGCGGTGTAGATAGTTCCATGTTTGTACAGATGGCGGTGTTGACATTTCCATCTATACACAGATGGCCGTGTAGATATTTCCATGTTTATACAGATGGCGGCCTAGATATTTCCATGGACATGCAGATGGCGGTTTAGATATTTCCATGTTTATACAGACAGCGGTGTAGATATTTCCATGTTTACACAGATGTTGGTGTAGATATTTCCGTGTTTATACACATGGCGGAGTAGATACTTCCATCTTTATGGAGATGGCAGTGTAGATATTTTCATGTTTATAGAGATGGCGGTGTAGATATTTCCATATTTATAGAGATAGCGGTGTAGATATTTCCATCTTTCTACAGATGGCAGTGTAGATATTTCCATGTTTATACAGATGGTGGTGTAGATATTTCCATATTTATACAGATGTCTGTGTAGATATTTCCATGTGTATACAGATGGTATTGTAGGTATTTCCATGTTTATACAGATGGTGGTGTAGATATTTCCATGTTTATTCAGATGACTGCGTAGATATTTCCATGTTTTTACAGATGGCAGTGTAGATATTTCAATGTTTATAGAGATGGCGCTGTAGATATTTCCATGTTTATACAGATCGCGGTGTAGATATTTCCATGTTTATACAGATAGCGGTGTAGATATTTCCATGTTTTTACAGATATCGGTGTAGATATTTCCATGTTTACACAGATTGCGGTGTAGATATTTCCATCTTTCTACAGATGGCATTGTAGATATTTCCATGTTTATACAGATGGCGGTGTAGATATATCCATGTTTATATAGATGGTGGTGTAGATATTACCATGTTTATACAGATAGCGGTGTAGATATTTCCATGTTTATACAGATCGTGGTGAAGACATTTCCATGTTTATACAGATCGCGGTGTAGATATTTCCCTGTTTATACAGACCGCGGTGTAGATATTTCCATGTTTATACAGATAGCGGTGTAGATATTTCCATGTTTATACAGATAGCGGTGTAGATATTTCCATGTTTATACATATAGCAGTGTAGGTATTTCCATGTTTATAGACATAGCGGTGTAGATATTTCCATGTTTATATAGATGGCGTTGTAGATATTTCCATGTTTATACCGATAGCGGTGTTGGTATTTCCATGTTTATACAGATAGCGATGTAGATATTTCCATGTTTATACAGCTCCCGGTGCGGATATTTATATCTTTATACAGATGGCATTGTAGATATTTCCTTATTCACACAGATGGCGGTGTAGATGTTTCCATGTTTATACAGATGGCGGAGTAGTTAGTTCCATGTTTATGGAGATGGCAGTGTAGATATTTTCATGTGTATAGAGATGGCGGTGTAGTTATTTCCATGTTTATAGAGATAGCAGTTTATATATTTTCATGTTTATACAGATGGCTGTGTAGGTATTTCCATGTGTATACAGACGGCATTGTAGATATTTCCATGTTTATACAGATGACTGTATAGGTATTTCCATGTTTTTACAGATGGCAGTGCAGATATTTCCATGTTTATAGAGATAGCGGTGTAGATAATTCCATGTTTCTACAGATGGCGGTGTTGATATTTCCATCTATACACAGATGGCCGTGTAGATATTTCCATGTTTATACAGATGGCGGCCTAGATATTTCCATGGACATGCAGATGGCGGTGTAGATATTTCCATGTTTATACAGACAGCGGTGTAGTTATTTCCATGTTTACACAGATGGTGGTGTAGATATTTCCGTGTTTATACACATGGCGGAGTAGATACTTCCATCTTTATGGAGATGGCAGTGTAGATATTTTCATGTTTATAGAGATAGCGGTGTAGATATTTCCATCTTTCTACAGATGGCAGTGTAGATATTTCCATGTTTATACAGATGGTGGTGTAGATATTTCCATATTTATACAGATGTCTGTGTAGATATTTCCATGTGTATACAGATGGTATTGTAGGTATTTCCATGTTTATACAGATGGTGGTGTAGATATTTCCATGTTTATTCAGATGACTGTGTAGATATTTCCATGTTTTTACAGATGGCAGTGTAGATATTTCAGTGTTTATAGATATGGCGCTGTAGATATTTCCATGTTTATACAGATGGCGGTGTAGATATTTCCATGTTTATACAGATAGCGGTGTAGATATTTCCATGTTTTTACAGATATCGTTGTAGATATTTCCATGTTTACACAGATTGCGGTGTAGATATTTCCATCTTTCTACAGATGGCGTTGTAGATATTTCCATGTTTATACGGATGGCGGTGTAGATGTTTCCATGTTTATATAGATGGTGGTGTAGATATTACCATGTTTATACAGATAGCGGTGTAGATATTTCCATGTTTATACAGATCGTGGTGAAGACATTTCCATGTTTATACAGATCACGGTGTAGTAATTTCCCTGTTTATACAGATCGCGGTGTAGATATTTCCATGTTTATACAGATAGCGGTGTAGATATTTCCATGTTTATACAGATAGCGGTGTAGATATTTCCATGTTTATAGAAATAGCGGTGTAGTTATTTCTATGTTTATAGACATAGCGGTGTAGATATTTCCATGTTTATATAGATGGCGTTGTAGATATTTCCATGTTTATACCGATAGCGGTGTTGGTATTTCCACGTTTCTACAGATAGCGATGTAGATATTTCCATGTTTATACAGCTCGCGGTGCAGATATTTATATCTTTATACAGATGGCATTGTAGATATTTCCTTATTCACACAGATGGCGGTGTAGATGTTTCCATGTTTATACAGATGGCGGAGTAGTTAGTTCCATGTTTATGGAGATGGCAGTGTAGATATTTTCATGTATATAGAGATGGCGGTGTAGATATTTCCATGTTTATAGAGATAGCAGTGTATATATTTACATGTTTATACAGATGGCTGTGTAGATGTTTCCATGTGTATACAGACGGCATTGTAGATATTTCCATGTTTATACAGATGACTGTATAGGTATTTCCATGTTTTTACAGATGGCAGTGCAGATATTTCCATGTTTATAGAGATAGCGGTGTAGATAGTTCCATGTTTGTACAGATGGCAGTGTTGACATTTCCATCTATACACAGATGACCGTGTAGATATTTCCATGTTTATAGAGATATCGGTGTAGATAGTTCCATGTTTGTACAGATGGCAGTGTTGACATTTCCATCTATACACAGATGGCCGTGTAGATATTTCCATGTTTATACAGATGGCGGCCTAGATATTTCCATGGACATGCAGATGGCGGTGTAGATATTTCCATGTTTATACAGACAGCGGTGTAGATATTTCCATGTTTACACAGATGTTGGTGTAGATATTTCCGTGTTTATACACATGGCGGAGTAGATACTTCCATCTTTATGGAGATGGCAGTGTAGATATTTTCATGTTTATAGAGATGGCGGTGTAGATATTTCCATATTTATAGAGATAGCGGTGTAGATATTTCCATCTTTCTACAGATGGCAGTGTAGATATTTCCATGTTTATACAGATGGCGGTGTAGATATTTCCATATTTATAGAGATGTCTGTGTAGATATTTCCATGTGTATACAGATGGTATTGTAGGTATTTCCCTGTTTATACAGATGGTGGTGTAGATATTTCCATGTTTATTCAGATGACTGTGTAGATATTTCCATGTTTTTACAGATGGCAGTGTAGATATTTCAATGTTTATAGAGATGGCGCTGTAGATATTTCCATGTTTATACAGATCGCGGTGTAGATATTTCCATGTTTATACAGATAGCGGTGTAGATATTTCCATGTTTTTACAGATATCGGTGTATATATTTCCATGTTTACACAGATTGCGGTGTAGATATTTCCATCTTTCTACAGATGGCATTGTAGATATTTCCATGTTTATACAGATGGCGGTGTAGATATTTCCATGTTTATATAGATGGTGGTGTAGATATTTCCATGTTTATACAGATAGCGGTGTAGATATTTCCATGTTTATAGAGATAGCGGTGTAGGTATTTCCATGTTTATAGACATAGCGGTGTAGATATTTCCATGTTTATATAGATGGCGTTGTAGATATTTCCATGTTTATACCGATAGCGGTGTTGGTATTTCCACGTTTATACAGATAGCGATGTAGATATTTCCATGTTTATACAGCTCGCGGTGCAGATAATTATATCTTTATACAGATGGCATTGTAGATATTTCCTTATTCACACAGATGGCGGTGTAGATGTTTCCATGTTTATACAGATGGCGGAGTAGTTAGTTCCATGTTTATGGAGATGGCATTGTACATATTTTCATGTGTATAGAGATGGTGGTGTAGTTATTTCCATGTTTATAGAGATAGCAGTGTATATATTTTCATGTTTATACAGATGGCTGTGTAGATATTTCCTTGTGTATACAGACGGCATTGTAGATATTTCCATGTTTATACAGATGACTGTATAGGTATTTCCATGTTTTTACAGATGGCAGTGCAGATATTTCCATGTTTATAGAGATAGCGGTGTAGATAGTTCCATGTTTCTACAGATGGCGGTGTTGATATTTCCATCTATACAAAGATGGCCGTGTAGATATTATCATGTTTATACAAATGGCGGCCTAGATATTTCCATGGACATGCAGATGGCGGTGTAGATATTTCCATGTTTATACAGACAGCGGTGTAGTTATTTCCATGTTTACACAGATGGTGGTGTAGATATTTCCGTGTTTATACACATGGCGGAGTAGATACTTCCATCTTTATGGAGATGGCAGTGTAGATATTTTCATGTTTATAGAGATGGCGGTGTAGATATTTCCATATTTATAGAGATAGCGGTGTAGATATTTCCATCTTTCTACAGATGGCAGTGTAGATATTTCCATGTTTATACAGATGGCGGTGTAGATATTTCCATATTTATACAGATGTCTGTGTAGATATTTCCATGTGTATACAGATGGTATTGTAGGTATTTCCATGTTTATACAGATGGTGGTGTAGATATTTCCACGTTTATTCAGATGACTGCGTAGATATTTCCATGTTTTTACAGATGGCAGTGTAGATATTTCAATGTTTATAGAGATGGCGCTGTAGATATTTCCATGTTTATACAGATCGCGGTGTAGATATTTCCATGTTTATAGACATAGCGGTGTAGATATTTCCATGTTTATACAGATGGCGGTGTAGATATTTCCATGTTTATATAGATGGTGGTGTAGATATTACCATGTTTATACAGATAGCGGTGTAGATATTTCCATGTTTATACAGATCGTGGTGAAGACATTTCCATGTTTATACAGATCGCGGTGTAGATATTTCCCTGTTTATACAGATCGCGGTGTAGATATTTCCATGTTTATACAGATAGCGGTGTAGATATTTCCATGTTTATACAGATAGCGGTGTAGATATTTCCATGTTTATAGAGATAGCGGTGTAGTTATTTCCATGTTTATAGACATAGCGGTGTAGATATTTCCATGTTTATATAGATGGCGTTGTAGATATTTCCATGTTTATACCGATAGCGGTGTTGGTATTTCCACGTCTATACAGATAGCGATGTAGATATTTCCATGTTTATACAGCTCGCGGTGCGGATATTTATATCTTTATACAGATGGCATTGTAGATATTTCCTTATTCACACAGATGGCGGTGTAGATGTTTCCATGTTTATACAGATGGCGGAGTAGTTAGTTCCATGTTTATGGAGATGGCAGTGTAGATATTTTCATGTGTATAGAGATGGCGGTGTAGTTATTTCCATGTTTATAGAGATAGCAGTGTATATATTTTCATGTTTATACAGATGGCTGTGTAGATGTTTCCATGTGTATACAGACGGCATTGTAGATATTTCCATGTTTATACAGATGACTGTATAGGTATTTCCATGTTTTTACAGATGGCATTGCAGATAATTCCATGTTTATAGAGATAGCGGTGTAGATAGTTCCATGTTTGTACAGATGTCGGTGTTGACATTTCCATCTATACACAGATGGCCGTGTAGATATTTCCATGTTTATACAGATGGCGGCCTAGATATTTCCATGGACATGCAGATGGCGGTTTAGATATTTACATGTTTATACAGACAGCGGTGTAGATATTTCCATGTTTACACAGATGTTGGTGTAGATATTTCCGTGTTTATACACATGGCGGAGTAGATACTTCCATCTTTATGGAGATGGCAGTGTAGATATTTTCATGTTTATAGAGATGGCGGTGTAGATATTTCCATATTTATAGAGATAGCGGTGTAGATATTTCCATCTTTCTACAGATGGCAGTGTAGATATTTCCATGTTTATACAGATGGTGGTGTAGATATTTCCATATTTATACAGATGTCTGTGTAGATATTTCCATGTGTATACAGATGGTATTGTAGGTATTTCCATGTTTATACAGATGGTGGTGTAGATATTTCCATGTTTATTCAGATGACTGCGTAGATATTTCCATGTTTTTACAGATGGCAGTGTAGATATTTCAATGTTTATAGAGATGGCGCTGTAGATATTTCCATGTTTATACAGATCGCGGTGTAGATATTTCCATGTTTATACAGATAGCGGTGTAGATATTTCCATGTTTTTACAGATATCGGTGTAGATATTTCCATGTTTACACAGATTGCGGTGTAGATATTTCCATCTTTCTACAGATGGCATTGTAGATATTTCCATGTTTATACAGATGGCGGTGTAGATATATCCATGTTTATATAGATGGTGGTGTAGATATTACCATGTTTATACAGATAGCGGTGTAGATATTTCCATGTTTATACAGATCGTGGTGAAGACATTTCCATGTTTATACAGATCGCGGTGTAGATATTTCCCTGTTTATACAGACCGCGGTGTAGATATTTCCATGTTTATACAGATAGCGGTGTAGATATTTCCATGTTTATACAGATAGCGGTGTAGATATTTCCATGTTTATACATATAGCGGTGTAGGTATTTCCATGTTTATAGACATAGCGGTGTAGATATTTCCATGTTTATATAGATGGCGTTGTAGATATTTCCATGTTTATACCGATAGCGGTGTTGGTATTTCCATGTTTATACAGATAGCGATGTAGATATTTCCATGTTTATACAGCTCCCGGTGCCGATATTTATATCTTTATACAGATGGCATTGTAGATATTTCCTTATTCACACAGATGGCGGTGTAGATGTTTCCATGTTTATACAGATGGCGGAGTAGTTAGTTCCATGTTTATGGAGATGGCAGTGTAGATATTTTCATGTGTATAGAGATGGCGGTGTAGTTATTTCCATGTTTATAGAGATAGCAGTTTATATATTTTCATGTTTATACAGATGGCTGTGTAGATATTTCCATGTGTATACAGACGGCATTGTAGATATTTCCATGTTTATACAGATGACTGTATAGGTATTTCCATGTTTTTACAGATGGCAGTGCAGATATTTCCATGTTTATAGAGATAGCGGTGTAGATAATTCCATGTTTCTACAGATGGCTGTGTTGATATTTCCATCTATACACAGATGGCCGTGTAGATATTTCCATGATTATACAGATGGCGGCCTAGATATTTCCATGGACATGCAGATGGCGGTGTAGATATTTCCATGTTTATACAGACAGCGGTGTAGTTATTTCCATGTTTACACAGATGGTGGTGTAGATATTTCCGTGTTTATACACATGGCGGAGTAGATACTTCCATCTTTATGGAGATGGCAGTGTAGATATTTTCATGTTTATAGAGATAGCGGTGTAGATATTTCCATCTTTCTACAGATGGCAGTGTAGATATTTCCATGTTTATACAGATGGCGGTGTAGATATTTCCATATTTATACAGATGTCTGTGTAGATATTTCCATGTGTATACAGATGGTATTGTAGGTATTTCCATGTTTATACAGATGGTGGTGTAGATATTTCCACGTTTATTCAGATGACTGTGTAGATATTTCCATGTTTTTACAGATGGCAGTGTAGATATTTCAGTGTTTATAGATATGGCGCTGTAGATATTTCCATGTTTATACAGATGGCGGTGTAGATATTTCCATGTTTATACAGATAGCGGTGTAGATATTTCCATGTTTTTACAGATATCGTTGTAGATATTTCCATGTTTACACAGATTGCGGTGTAGATATTTCCATCTTTCTACAGATGGCGTTGTAGATATTTCCATGTTTATACGGATGGCGGTGTAGATGTTTCCATGTTTATATAGATGGTGGTGTAGATATTACCATGTTTATACAGATAGCGGTGTAGATATTTCCATGTTTATACAGATCGTGGTGAAGACATTTCCATGTTTATACAGATCACGGTGTAGTAATTTCCCTGTTTATACAGATCGCGGTGTAGATATTTCCATGTTTATACAGATAGCGGTGTAGATATTTCCATGTTTATACAGATAGCGGTGTAGATATTTCCATGTTTATAGAAATAGCGGTGTAGTTATTTCTATGTTTATAGACATAGCGGTGTAGATATTTCCATGTTTATATAGATGGCGTTGTAGATATTTCCATGTTTATACCGATAGCGGTGTTGGTATTTCCACGTTTATACAGATAGCGATGTAGATATTTCCATGTTTATACAGCTCGCGGTGCAGATATTTATATCTTTATACAGATGGCATTGTAGATATTTCCTTATTCACACAGATGGCGGTGTAGATGTTTCCATGTTTATACAGATGGCGGAGTAGTTAGTTCCATGTTTATGGAGATGGCAGTGTAGATATTTTCATGTGTATAGAGATGGCGGTGTAGATATTTCCATGTTTATAGAGATAGCAGTGTATATATTTACATGTTTATACAGATGGCTGTGTAGATGTTTCCATGTGTATACAGACGGCATTGTAGATATTTCCATGTTTATACAGATGACTGTATAGGTATTTCCATGTTTTTACAGATGGCAGTGCAGATATTTCCATGTTTATAGAGATAGCGGTGTAGATAGTTCCATGTTTGTACAGATGGCAGTGTTGACATTTCCATCTATACACAGATGACTGTGTAGATATTTCCATGTTTATAGAGATATCGGTGTAGATAGTTCCATGTTTGTACAGATGGCAGTGTTGACATTTCCATCTATACACAGATGGCCGTGTAGATATTTCCATGTTTATACAGATGGCGGCCTAGATATTTCCATGGACATGCAGATGGCGGTGTAGATATTTCCATGTTTATACAGACAGCGGTGTAGATATTTCCATGTTTACACAGATGTTGGTGTAGATATTTCCGTGTTTATACACATGGCGGAGTAGATACTTCCATCTTTATGGAGATGGCAGTGTAGATATTTTCATGTTTATAGAGATGGCGGTGTAGATATTTCCATATTTATAGAGATAGCGGTGTAGATATTTCCATCTTTCTACAGATGGCAGTGTAGATATTTCCATGTTTATACAGATGGCGGTGTAGATATTTCCATATTTATAGAGATGTCTGTGTAGATATTTCCATGTGTATACAGATGGTATTGTAGGTATTTCCCTGTTTATACAGATGGTGGTGTAGATATTTCCATGTTTATTCAGATGACTGTGTAGATATTTCCATGTTTTTACAGATGGCAGTGTAGATATTTCAATGTTTATAGAGATGGCGCTGTAGATATTTCCATGTTCATACAGATCGCGGTGTAGATATTTCCATGTTTATACAGATAGCGGTGTAGATATTTCCATGTTTTTACAGATATCGGTGTAGATATTTCCATGTTTACACAGATTGCGGTGTAGATATTTCCATCTTTCTACAGATGGCATTGTAGATATTTCCATGTTTATACAGATGGCGGTGTAGATATTTCCATGTTTATATAGATGGTGGTGTAGATATTTCCATGTTTATACAGATAGCGGTGTAGATATTTCCATGTTTATAGAGATAGCGGTGTAGGTATTTCCATGTTTATAGACATAGCGGTGTAGATATTTCCATGTTTATATAGATGGCGTTGTAGATATTTCCATGTTTATACCGATAGCGGTGTTGGTATTTCCACGTTTATACAGATAGCGATGTAGATATTTCCATGTTTATACAGCTCGCGGTGCAGATAATTATATCTTTATACAGATGGCATTGTAGATATTTCCTTATTCACACAGATGGCGGTGTAGATGTTTCCATGTTTATACAGATGGCGGAGTAGTTAGTTCCATGTTTATGGAGATGGCAGTGTACATATTTTCATGTGTATAGAGATGGTGGTGTAGATATTTCCATGTTTATAGAGATAGCAGTGTATATATTTTCATGTTTATACAGATGGCTGTGTAGATATTTCCTTGTGTATACAGACGGCATTGTAGATATTTCCATGTTTATACAGATGACTGTATAGGTATTTCCATGTTTTTACAGATGGCAGTGCAGATATTTCCATGTTTATAGAGATAGCGGTGTAGATAGTTCCATGTTTCTACAGATGGCGGTGTTGATATTTCCATCTATACAAAGATGGCCGTGTAGATATTATCATGTTTATACAAAAGGCGGCCTAGTTATTTCCATGGACATGCAGATGGCGGTGTAGATATTTCCATGTTTATACAGACAGCGGTGTAGTTATTTCCATGTTTACACAGATGGTGGTGTAGATATTTCCGTGTTTATACACATGGCGGAGTAGATACTTCCATCTTTATGGAGATGGCAGTGTAGATATTTTCATGTTTATAGAGATGGCGGTGTAGATATTTCCATATTTATAGAGATAGCGGTGTAGATATTTCCATCTTTCTACAGATGGCAGTGTAGATATTTCCATGTTTATACAGATGGCGGTGTAGATATTTCCATATTTATACAGATGTCTGTGTAGATACTTCCATGTGTATACAGATGGTATTGTAGGTATTTCCATGTTTATACAGATGGTGGTGTAGATATTTCCATGTTTATTCAGATGACTGCGTAGATATTTCCATGTTTTTACAGATGGCAGTGTAGATATTTCAATGTTTATAGAGATGGCGCTGTAGATATTTCCATGTTTATACAGATCGCCGTGTAGATATTTCCATGTTTATACAGATAGCGGTGTAAATATTTCCATGTTTTTACAGATATCGGTGTAGATATTTCCATGTTTACACAGATTGCGGTGTAGGTATTTCCATCTTTCTACAGATGGCATTGTAGATATTTCCATGTTTATACAGATGGCGGTGTAGATATATCCATGTTTATATAGATGGTGGTGTAGATATTACCATGTTTATACAGATAGCGGTGTAGATATTTCCATGTTTATACAGATCGTGGTGAAGACATTTCCATGTTTATACAGATCGCGGTGTAGATATTTCCCTGTTTATACAGACCGCGGTGAAGATATTTCCATGTTTATACAGATAGCGGTGTAGATATTTCCATGTTTATACAGATAGCGCTGTAGATATTTCCATGTTTATACAGATAGCGGTGTAGGTATTTCCATGTTTATAGACATAGCGGTGTAGATATTTCCATGTTTATATAGATGGCGTTGTAGATATTTCCATGTTTATACCGATAGCGGTGTTGGCATTTCCATGTTTATACAGATAGCGATATAGATATTTCCATGTTTATACAGCTCCCGGTGCGGATATTTATATCTTTATACAGATGGCATTGTAGATATTTCCTTATTCACACAGATGGCGGTGTAGATGTTTCCATGTTTATACAGATGGCGGAGTAGTTTGTTCCATGTTTATGGAGATGGCAGTGTAGATATTTTCATGTGTATAGAGATGGCGGTGTAGTTATTTCCATGTTTATAGAGATAGCAGTGTATATATTTTCATGTTTATACAGATGGCTGTGTAGATGTTTCCATGTGTATACAGACGGCATTGTAGATATTTCCATGTTTATACAGATGACTGTATAGGTATTTCCATGTTTTTACAGATGGCAGTGCAGATAATTCCATGTTTATAGAGATAGCGGTGTAGATAGTTCCATGTTTGTACAGATGGCGGTGTTGACATTTCCATCTATACACAGATGGCCGTGTAGATATTTCCATGTTTATACAGATGGCGGCCTAGATATTTCCATGGACATGCAGATGGCGGTGTAGATATTTCCATGTTTATACAGACAGCGGTGTAGATATTTCCATGTTTACACAGATGTTGGTGTAGATATTTCCGTGTTTATACACATGGCGGAGTAGATACTTCCATCTTTATGGAGATGGCAGTGTAGATATTTTCATGTTTATAGAGATGGCGGTGTAGATATTTCCATATTTATAGAGATAGCGGTGTAGATATTTCCATCTTTCTACAGATGGCAGTGTAGATATTTCCATGTTTATACAGATGGCGGTGTAGATATTTCCATATTTATACAGATGTCTGTGTAGATATTTCCATGTGTATACAGATGGTATTGTAGGTATTTCCATGTTTATACAGATGGTGGTGTAGATATTTCCATGTTTATTCAGATGACTGCGTAGATATTTCCATGTTTTTACAGATGGCAGTGTAGATATTTCAATGTTTATAGAGATGGCGCTGTAGATATTTCCATGTTTATACAGATCGCGGTGTAGATATTTCCATGTTTATACAGATAGCGGTGTAGATATTTCCATGTTTTTACAGATATCGGTGTAGATATTTCCATGTTTACACAGATTGCGGTGTAGATATTTCCATCTTTCTACAGATGGCGTTGTAGATATTTCCATGTTTATACGGATGGCGGTGTAGATATTTCCATGTTTATATAGATGGTGGTGTAGATATTACCATGTTTATACAGATAGCGGTGTAGATATTTCCATGTTTATACAGATCGTGGTGAAGACATTTCCATGTTTATACAGATCGCGGTGTAGATATTTCCCTGTTTATACAGACCGCGGTGTAGATATTTCCATGTTTATACAGATAGCGGTGTAGATATTTCCATGTTTATACAGATAGCGGTGTAGATATTTCCATGTTTATAGAGATAGCGGTGTAGGTATTTCCATGTTTATAGACATAGCGGTGTAGATATTTCCATGTTTCTATAGATGGCGTTGTAGATATTTCCATGTTTATACCGATAGCGGTGTTGGTATTTCCACGTTTATACAGATAGCGATGTAGATATTTCCATGTTTATACAGCTCCCTGTGCGGATATTTATATCTTTATACAGATGGCATTGTAGATATTTCCTTATTCACACAGATGGCGGTGTAGATGTTTCCATGTTTATACAGATGGCGGAGTAGTTAGTTCCATGTTTATGGAGATGGCAGTGTAGATATTTTCATGTGTATAGAGATGGCGGTGTAGATATTTCCATGTTTATAGAGATAGCAGTGTATATATTTACATGTTTATACAGATGGCTGTGTAGATATTTCCATGTGTACACAGACGGCATTGTAGATATTTCCATGTTTATGAAGATGACTGTATAGGTATTTCCATGTTTTTACAGATGGCAGTGCAGATATTTCCATGTTTATAGAGATAGCGGTGTAGATAGTTCCATGTTTCTACAGATGGCGGTGTTGATATTTCCATCTATACACAGATGGCCGTGTAGATATTTCCATGTTTTTACAGATGGCGGCCTAGATATTTCCATGGACATGCAGATGGCGGTGTAGATATTTCCAAGTTTATACAGACAGCGGTGTAGTCATTTCCATGTTTACACAGATGGTGGTGTAGATATTTCCGTGTTTATACACATGGCGGTGTAGATATTTCCATCTTTATGGAGATGGCAGTGTAGATATTTTCATGTTTATAGAGATGGCGGTGTAGATATTTCCATATTTATAGAGATAGCGGTGTAGATATTTCCATCTTTCTACAGATGTCAGTGTAGATATTTCCATGTTTATACAGATGGCGGTGTAGATATTTCCATATTTATACAGATGTCTGTGTAGATATTTCCATGTGTATACAGATGGTATTGTAGGTATTTCCATGTTTATACAGATGGTGGTGTAGATATTTCCAGGTTTATTCAGATGACTGTGTAGATATTTCCATGTTTTTACAGATGGCAGTGTAGATATTTCAATGTTTATAGAGATGGCGCTGTAGATATTTCCATGTTTATACAGATCGCGGTGTAGATATTTCCATGTTTATACAGATAGCGGTGTAGATATTTCCATGTTTTTACAGATATCGGTGTAGATATTTCCATGTTTACACAGATTGCGGTGCAGATATTTCCATCTTTCTACAGATGGCATTGTAGATATTTCCATGTTTATACAGATGGCGGTGTAGATATTTCCATGTTTATATAGATGGTGGTGTAGATATTTCCATGTTTATACAGATAGCAGTGTAGATATTTCCATGTTTATACAGATCGTGGTGAAGACATTTCCATGTTAATACAGATCGCGGTGTAGATATTTCCCTGTTTATACAGACCGCGGTGTAGATATTTCCATTTTTATACAGATCGCGGTGTAGATATTTCCATGTTTATACAGATAACGGTGTAGATATTTCCATGTTTTTACAGATATCGGTGTAGATATTTCCATGTTTACACAGATTGCGGTGTAGATATTTCCATCTTTCTACAGATGGCATTGTAGATATTTCCATGTTTATACAGATAGCGGTGTAGATATTTCCATGTTTATAGAGATAGCGGTGTAGGTATTTCCATGTTTATAGACATAGCGGTGTAGATATTTCCATGTTTATATAGATGGCGTTGTAGATATTTCCGTGTTTATACCGATAGCGGTGTTGGTATTTCCACGTTTATACAGATAGCGATGTAGATATTTCCATGTTTATACAGCTCGCGGTGCAGATATTTATATCTTTATAGAGATGGCATTGTAGATATTTCCTTATTCACACAGATGGCGGTGTAGATGTTTCCATGTTTATACAGATGGCGGAGTAGTTAGTTCCATGTTTATGGAGATGGCAGTGTAGATATTTTCATGTGTATAGAGATGGCGGTGTAGATGTTTCCATGTTTATAGAGATAGCAGTGTATATATTTACATGTTTATACAGATGGCTGTGTAGATATTTCCATGTGTATACAGACGGCATTGTAGATATTTCCATGTTTATGAAGATGACTGTATAGGTATTTCCATGTTTTTACAGATGGCAGTGCAGATATTTCCATGTTTATAGAGATAGCGGTGTAGATAGTTCCATGTTTCTACAGATGGCGGTGTTGATATTTCCATCTATACACAGATGGCCGTGTAGATATTTCCATGTTTTTACAGATGGCGGCCTAGATATTTCCATGGACATGCAGATGGCGGTGTAGATATTTCCAAGTTTATACAGACAGCGGTGTAGTTATTTCCATGTTTACACAGATGGTGGTGAAGATATTTCCGTGTTTATACACATGGCGGTGTAGATATTTCCATCTTTATGGAGATAGCAGTGTAGATATTTCCATCTTTCTACAGATGTCAGTGTAGATATTTCCATGTTTATACAGATGGCGGTGTAGATATTTCCATATTTATACAGATGTCTGTGTAGATATTTCCATGTGTATACAGATTGTATTGTAGGTATTTCCATGTTTATACAGATGGTGGTGTAGATATTTCCAGGTTTATTCAGATGACTGTGTAGATATTTCCATGTTTTTACAGATGGCAGTGTAGATATTTCCATGTTTATAGAGATGGCGCTGTAGATATTTCCATGTTTATACAGATCGCGGTGTAGATATTTCCATGTTTATACAGATAGCGGAGTAGATATTTCCATGTTTTTACAGATATCGGTGTAGATATTTCCATGTTTACACAGATTGCGGTGCAGATATTTCCATCTTTCTACAGATGGCATTGTAGATATTTCCATGTTTATACAGATGGCGTTGTAGATATTTCCATGTTTATATAGATGGTGGTGTAGATATTTCCATGTTTATACAGATAGCGGTGTAGATATTTCCATGTTTATACAGATCGTGGTGAAGACTTTCCATGTTAATACAGATCGCGGTGTAGATATTTCCCTGTTTATACAGACCGCGGTGTAGATATTTCCATGTTTATACAGATAGTGGTGTAGATATTTCCATGTTTATACAGATAGCGGTGTAGTTATTTCCATGTTTATACAGATAGCGGTGTAGGTATTTCCATGTTTATAGACATAGCGGTGTAGATATTTCCATGTTTATATACATGGCGTTGTAGATATTTCCATGTTTATACCGATAGCGGTGTTGGTATTTCCATGTTTATACAGATAGCGATGTAGATATTTCCATGTTTATACAGCTCCCGGTGCGGATATTTATATCTTTATACAGATGGCATTGTAGATATTTCCTTATTCACACAGATGGCGGTGTAGATGTTTCCATGTTTATACAGATGGCGGAGTAGTTAGTTCCATGTTTATGGAGATGGCAGTGTAGATATTTTCATGTTAATACAGATGGCTGTGTAGATATTTCCATGTGTATACAGATGGCATTGTAGATATTTCCATGTTTATACAGATGACTGTATAGGTATTTCCATGTTTTTACAGATGGCAGTGCAGATATTTCCATGTTTATAGAGATAGCGGTGTAGATAATTCCATGTTTCTACAGATGGTGGTGTTGATATTTCCATCTATACACAGATGGCCATGTAGATATTTCCATGTTTATACAGATGGCGGCCTAGATATTTCCATGGACATGCAGATGGCGGTGTAGATATTTCCATGTTTATACAGACAGCGGTGTAGTTATTTCCATGTTTACACAGGTGGTGGTGTAGATATTTCCGTGTTTATACACATGGCGGAGTAGATACTTCCATCTTTATGGAGATGGCAGTGTAGATATTTTCATGTTTACAGAGATGGCGGTGTAGATATTTCCATATTTATAGAGATAGCGGTGTAGATATTTCCATCTTTTTACAGATGGCAGTGTAGATATTTCCATGTTTATACAGATGGCGGTGTAGATATTTCCATATTTATTCAGATGTCTGTGTAGATATTTCCATGTGTATACAGATGGTATTGTAGGTATTTCCATGTTTATACAGATGGTGGTGTAGATATTTCCATGTTTATTCAGATGACTGTGTAGATATTTCCATGTTTTTACAGATGGCAGTGTAGATATTTCAGTGTTTATAGATATGGCGCTGTAGATATTTCCATGTTTATACAGATGGCGGTGTAGATATTTCCATGTTTATACAGATAGCGGTGTAGATATTTCCATGTTTTTACAGATATCGGTGTAGATATTTCCATGTTTACACAGATTGCGGTGTAGATATTTCCATCTTTCTACAGATGGCGTTGTAGATATTTCCATGTTTATACGGATGGCGGTGTAGATATTTCCATGTTTATATAGATGGTGGTGTAGATATTACCATGTTTATACAGATAGCGGTGTACATATTTCCATGTTTATACAGATCGTGGTGAAGACATTTCCATGTTTATACAGATCACGGTGTAGTAATTTCCCTGTTTATACAGATCGCGGTGTAGATATTTCCATGTTTATACAGATAGCGGTGTAGATATTTCCATGTTTATACAGATAGCGGTGTAGATATTTCCATGTTTATAGAGATAGCGGTGTAGTTATTTCTATGTTTATAGACATAGCGGTGTAGATATTTCCATGTTTATATAGATGGCGTTGTAGATATTTCCATGTTTATACCGATAGCGGTGTTGGTATTTCCACGTTTATACAGATAGCGATGTAGATATTTCCATGTTTATACAGCTCGCGGTGCAGATATTTATATCTTTATACAGATGGCATTGTAGATATTTCCTTATTCACACAGATGGCGGTGTAGATGTTTCCATGTTTATACAGATGGCGGAGTAGTTAGTTCCATGTTTATGGAGATGGCAGTGTAGATATTTTCATGTGTATAGAGATGGCGGTGTAGATATTTCCATGTTTATAGAGATAGCAGTGTATATATTTACATGTTTATACAGATGGCTGGGTAGATATTTCCATGTGTATACAGATGGCATTGTAGATATTTCCATGTTTATACAGATGACTGTATAGGTATTTCCATGTTTTTACAGATGGCAGTGCAGATATTTCCATGTTTATAGAGATAAAGGTGTAGATAGTTCCATGTTTGTACAGATGGCGGTTTTGATATTTCCATCTATACACAGATGGCCGTGTAGATATTTCCATGTTTATACAGATGGCGGCTTAGATATTTCCATGGACATGCAGATGGCGGTGTAGATATTTCCATGTTTATACAGACAGCGGTGTAGATATTTCCATGTTTACACTGATGTTGGTGTAGATATTTCTGTGTTTATACACATGGCGGAGTAGATACTTCCATCTTTATGGAGATGGCAGTGTAGATATTTTCATGTTTATACAGATTGCGGTGTAGGTATTTCCATATTTATAGAGATAGCGGTGTATATATTTCCATCTTTCTACAGATGGCAGTGTAGATATTTCCATGTTTATACAGATGGCGGTGTAGATATTTCCATATTTATACAGATGTCTGTGTAGATATTTCCATGTGTATACAGATGGTATTGTAGGTATTTCCATGTTTATACAGATGGTGGTGTAGATATTTCCATGTTTATTCAGATGACTGTGTAGATATTTCCATGTTTTTACAGATGGCAGTGTAGATATTTCAATGTTAATAGAGATGGCGCTGTAGATATTTCCATGTTTATACAGATCGCGGTGTAGATATTTCCATGTTTATACAGATAACGGTGTAGATATTTCCATGTTTTTACAGATATCGGTGTAGATATTTCCATGTTTACACAGATTGCGGTGTAGATATTTCCATCTTTCTACAGATGGCATTGTAGATATTTCCATGTTTATACAGATAGCGGTGTAGATATTTCCATGTTTATAGAGATAGCGGTGTAGGTATTTCCATGTTTATAGACATAGCGGTGTAGATATTTCCATGTTTATATAGATGGCGTTGTAGATATTTCCATGTTTATACCGATAGCGGTGTTGGTATTTCCACGTTTATACAGATAGCGATGTAGATATTTCCATGTTTATACAGCTCGCGGTGCAGATATTTATATCTTTATACAGATGGCATTGTAGATATTTCCTTATTCACACAGATGGCGGTGTAGATGTTTCCATGTTTATACAGATGGCGGAGTAGTTAGTTCCATGTTTATGGAGATGGCATTGTACATATTTTCATGTGTATAGAGATGGTGGTGTAGTTATTTCCATGTTTATAGAGATAGCAGTGTATATATTTTCATGTTTATACAGATGGCTGTGTAGATATTTCCTTGTGTATACAGACGGCATTGTAGATATTTCCATGTTTATACAGATGACTGTATAGGTATTTCCATGTTTTTACAGATGGCAGTGCAGATATTTCCATGTTTATAGAGATAGCGGTGTAGATAGTTCCATGTTTCTACAGATGGCGGTGTTGATATTTCCATCTATACAAAGATGGCCGTGTAGATATTATCATGTTTATACAAATGGCGGCCTAGATATTTCCATGGACATGCAGATGGCGGTGTAGATATTTCCATGTTTATACAGACAGCGGTGTAGTTATTTCCATGTTTACACAGATGGTGGTGTAGATATTTCCGTGTTTATACACATGGCGGAGTAGATACTTCCATCTTTATGGAGATGGCAGTGTAGATATTTTCATGTTTATAGAGATGGCGGTGTAGATATTTCCATGTTTATACAGATAGCGGTGTAGATATTTCCATGTTTTTACAGATATCGGTGTAGATATTTCCATGTTTACACAGATTGCGGTGCAGATATTTCCATCTTTCTACAGATGGCATTGTAGATATTTCCATGTTTATACAGATGGCGGTGTAGATATTTCCATGTTTATATAGATGGTGGTGTAGATATTTCCATGTTTATACAGATAGCAGTGTAGATATTTCCATGTTTATACAGATCGTGGTGAAGACATTTCCATGTTAATACAGATCGCGGTGTAGATATTTCCCTGTTTATACAGACCGCGCTGTAGATATTTCCATTTTTATACAGATCGCGGTGTAGATATTTCCATGTTTATACAGATAACGGTGTAGATATTTCCATGTTTTTACAGATATCGGTGTAGATATTTCCATGTTTACACAGATTGCGGTGTAGATATTTCCATCTTTCTACAGATGGCATTGTAGATATTTCCATGTTTATACAGATAGCGGTGTAGATATTTCCATGTTTATATAGATGGCGTTGTAGATATTTCCATGTTTATACCGATAGCGGTGTTGGTATTTCCACGTTTATACAGATAGCGATGTAGATATTTCCATGTTTATACAGCTCGCGGTGCAGATATTTATATCTTTATAGAGATGGCATTGTAGATATTTCCTTATTCACACAGATGGCGGTGTAGATGTTTCCATGTTTATACAGATGGCGGAGTAGTTAGTTCCATGTTTATGGAGATGGCAGTGTAGATATTTTCATGTGTATAGAGATGGCGGTGTAGATGTTTCCATGTTTATAGAGATAGCAGTGTATATATTTACATGTTTATACAGATGGCTGTGTAGATATTTCCATGTGTATACAGACGGCATTGTAGATATTTCCATGTTTATGAAGATGACTGTATAGGTATTTCCATGTTTTTACAGATGGCAGTGCAGATATTTCCATGTTTATAGAGATAGCGGTGTAGATAGTTCCATGTTTCTACAGATGGCGGTGTTGATATTTCCATCTATACACAGATGGCCGTGTAGATATTTCCATGTTTTTACAGATGGCGGCCTAGATATTTCCATGGACATGCAGATGGCGGTGTAGATATTTCCAAGTTTATACAGACAGCGGTGTAGTTATTTCCATGTTTACACAGATGGTGGTGTAGATATTTCCGTGTTTATACACATGGCGGTGTAGATATTTCCATCTTTATGGAGATGGCAGTGTAGATATTTTCATGTTTATAGAGATGGCGGTGTAGATATTTCCATATTTATAGAGATAGCAGTGTAGATATTTCCATCTTTCTACAGATGTCAGTGTAGATATTTCCATGTTTATACAGATGGCGGTGTAGATATTTCCATATTTATACAGATGTCTGTGTAGATATTCCCATGTGTATACAGATTGTATTGTAGGTATTTCCATGTTTATACAGATGGTGGTGTAGATATTTCCAGGTTTATTCAGATGACTGTGTAGATATTTCCATGTTTTTACAGATGGCAGTGTAGATATTTCAATGTTTATAGAGATGGCGCTGTAGATATTTCCATGTTTATACAGATCGCGGTGTAGGTATTTCCATGTTTATACAGATAGCGGTGTAGATATTTCCATGTTTTTACAGATATCGGTGTAGATATTTCCATGTTTACACAGATTGCGGTGCAGATATTTCCATCTTTCTACAGATGGCATTGTAGATATTTCCATGTTTATACAGATGGCGGTGTAGATATTTCCATGTTTATATAGATGGTGGTGTAGATATTTCCATGTTTATACAGATAGCGGTGTAGATATTTCCATGTTTATACAGATCGTGGTGAAGACATTTCCATGTTAATACAGATCGCGGTGTAGATATTTCCCTGTTTATACAGACCGTGGTGTAGATATTTCCATGTTTATACAGATAGCGGTGTAGATATTTCCATGTTTATACAGATAGCGGTGTAGATATTTCCATGTTTATACAGATAGCGGTGTAGTTATTTCCATGTTTATACAGATAGCGGTGTAGGTATTTCCATGTTTATAGACATAGCGGTGTAGATATTTCCATGTTTATATACATGGCGTTGTAGATATTTCCATGTTTATACCGATAGCGGTGTTGGTATTTCCATGTTTATACAGATAGCGATGTAGATATTTCCATGTTTATACAGCTCCCGGTGCGGATATTTATATCTTTATACAGATGGCATTGTAGATATTTCCTTATTCACACAGATGGCGGTGTAGATGTTTCCATGTTTATACAGATGGCGGAGTAGTTAGTTCCATGTTTATGGAGATGGCAGTGTAGATATTTTCATGTTAATACAGATGGCTGTGTAGATATTTCCATGTGTATACAGACGGCATTGTAGATATTTCCATGTTTATACAGATGACTGTATAGGTATTTCCATGTTTTTACAGATGGCAGTGCAGATATTTCCATGTTTATAGAGATAGCGGTGTAGATAATTCCATGTTTCTACAGATGGTGGTGTTGATATTTCCATCTATACACAGATGGCCGTGTAGATATTTCCATGTTTATACAGATGGCGGCCTAGATATTTCCATGGACATGCAGATGGCGGTGTAGATATTTCCATGTTTATACAGATCGCGGTGTAGATATTTCCATGTTTATACAGATAGCGGAGTAGATATTTCCATGTTTTTACAGATATCGGTGTAGATATTTCCATGTTTAAACAGATTGCGGTGCAGATATTTCCATCTTTCTACAGATGGCATTGTAGATATTTCCATGTTTATACAGATGGCGGTGTAGATATTTCCATGTTTATATAGATGGTGGTGTAGATATTTCCATGTTTATACAGATAGCGGTGTAGATATTTCCATGTTTATACAGATCGTGGTGAAGACATTTCCATGTTAATACAGATCGCGGTGTAGATATTTCCCTGTTTATACAGACCGCGGTGTAGATATTTCCATGTTTATACAGATAGTGGTGTAGATATTTCCATGTTTATACAGATAGCGGTGTAGTTATTTCCATGTTTATACAGATAGCGGTGTAGGTATTTCCATGTTTATAGACATAGCGGTGTAGATATTTCCATGTTTATATACATGGCGTTGTAGATATTTCCATGTTTATACCGATAGCGGTGTTGGTATTTCCATGTTTATACAGATAGCGATGTAGATATTTCCATGTTTATACAGCTCCCGGTGCGGATATTTATATCTTTATACAGATGGCATTGTAGATATTTCCTTATTCACACAGATGGCGGTGTAGATGTTTCCATGTTTATACAGATGGCGGAGTAGTTAGTTCCATGTTTATGGAGATGGCAGTGTAGATATTTTCATGTTAATACAGATGGCTGTGTAGATATTTCCATGTGTATACAGATGGCATTGTAGATATTTCCATGTTTATACAGATGACTGTATAGGTATTTCCATGTTTTTACAGATGGCAGTGCAGATATTTCCATGTTTATAGAGATAGCGGTGTAGATAATTCCATGTTTCTACAGATGGTGGTGTTGATATTTCCATCTATACACAGATGGCCATGTAGATATTTCCATGTTTATACAGATGGCGGCCTAGATATTTCCATGGACATGCAGATGGCGGTGTAGATATTTCCATGTTTATACAGACAGCGGTGTAGTTATTTCCATGTTTACACAGATGGTGGTGTAGATATTTCCGTGTTTATACACATGGCGGAGTAGATACTTCCATCTTTATGGAGATGGCAGTGTAGATATTTTCATGTTTATAGAGATGGCGGTGTAGATATTTCCATATTTATAGAGATAGCGGTGTAGATATTTCCATCTTTTTACAGATGGCAGTGTAGATATTTCCATGTTTATACAGATGGCGGTGTAGATATTTCCATATTTATTCAGATGTCTGTGTAGATATTTCCATGTGTATACAGATGGTATTGTAGGTATTTCCATGTTTATACAGATGGTGGTGTAGATATTTCCATGTTTATTCAGATGACTGTGTAGATATTTCCATGTTTTTACAGATGGCAGTGTAGATATTTCAGTGTTTATAGATCTGGCGCTGTAGATATTTCCATGTTTATACAGATGGCGGTGTAGATATTTCCATGTTTATAAAGATAGCGGTGTAGATATTTCCATGTTTTTACAGATATCGGTGTAGATATTTCCATGTTTACACAGATTGCGGTGTAGATATTTCCATCTTTCTACAGATGGCGTTGTAGATATTTCCATGTTTATACGGATGGCGGTGTAGATATTTCCATGTTTATATAGATGGTGGTGTAGATATTACCATGTTTATACAGATAGCGGTGTACATATTTCCATGTTTATACAGATCGTGGTGAAGACATTTCCATGTTTATACAGATCACGGTGTAGTAATTTCCCTGTTTATACAGATCGCGGTGTAGATATTTCCATGTTTATACAGATAGCGGTGTAGATATTTCCATGTTTATACAGATAGCGGTGTAGATATTTCCATGTTTATAGAGATAGCGGTGTAGTTATTTCTATGTTTATAGACATAGCGGTGTAGATATTTCCATGTTTATATAGATGGCGTTGTAGATATTTCCATGTTTATACCGATAGCGGTGTTGGTATTTCCACGTTTATACAGATAGTGATGTAGATATTTCCATGTTTATACAGCTCGCGGTGCAGATATTTATATCTTTATACAGATGGCATTGTAGATATTTCCTTATTCACACAGATGGCGGTGTAGATGTTTCCATGTTTATACAGATGGCGGAGTAGTTAGTTCCATGTTTATGGAGATGGCAGTGTAGATATTTTCATGTGTATAGAGATGGCGGTGTAGATATTTCCATGTTTATAGAGATAGCAGTGTATATATTTACATGTTTATACAGATGGCTGGGTAGATATTTCCATGTGTATACAGATGGCATTGTAGATATTTCCATGTTTATACAGATGACTGTATAGGTATTTCCATGTTTTTACAGATGGCAGTGCAGATATTTCCATGTTTATAGAGATAAAGGTGTAGATAGTTCCATGTTTGTACAGATGGCGGTTTTGATATTTCCATCTATACACAGATGGCCGTGTAGATATTTCCATGTTTATACAGATGGCGGCTTAGATATTTCCATGGACATGCAGATGGCGGTGTAGATATTTCCATGTTTATACAGACAGCGGTGTAGATATTTCCATGTTTACACTGATGTTGGTGTAGATATTTCTGTGTTTATACACATGGCGGAGTAGATACTTCCATCTTTATGGAGATGGCAGTGTAGATATTTTCATGTTTATACAGATTGCGGTGTAGGTATTTCCATATTTATAGAGATAGCGGTGTAGATATTTCCATCTTTCTACAGATGGCAGTGTAGATATTTCCATGTTTATACAGATGGCGGTGTAGATATTTCCATATTTATACAGATGTCTGTGTAGATATTTCCATGTGTATACAGATGGTATTGTAGGTATTTCCATGTTTATACAGATGGTGGTGTAGATATTTCCATGTTTATTCAGATGACTGTGTAGATATTTCCATGTTTTTACAGATGGCAGTGTAGATATTTCAATGTTAATAGAGATGGCGCTGTAGATATTTCCATGTTTATACAGATCGCGGTGTAGATATTTCCATGTTTATACAGATAACGGTGTAGATATTTCCATGTTTTTACAGATATCGGTGTAGATATTTCCATGTTTACACAGATTGCGGTGTAGATATTTCCATCTTTCTACAGATGGCATTGTAGATATTTCCATGTTTATACAGATAGCGGTGTAGATATTTCCATGTTTATAGAGATAGCGGTGTAGGTATTTCCATGTTTATAGACATAGCGGTGTAGATATTTCCATGTTTATATAGATGGCGTTGTAGATATTTCCATGTTTATACTGATAGCGGTGTTGGTATTTCCACGTTTATACAGATAGCGATGTAGATATTTCCATGTTTATACAGCTCGCGGTGCAGATATTTATATCTTTATACAGATGGCATTGTAGATATTTCCTTATTCACACAGATGGCGGTGTAGATGTTTCCATGTTTATACAGATGGCGGAGTAGTTAGTTCCATGTTTATGGAGATGGCATTGTACATATTTTCATGTGTATAGAGATGGTGGTGTAGTTATTTCCATGTTTATAGAGATAGCAGTGTATATATTTTCATGTTTATACAGATGGCTGTGTAGATATTTCCTTGTGTATACAGACGGCATTGTAGATATTTCCATGTTTATACAGATGACTGTATAGGTATTTCCATGTTTTTACAGATGGCAGTGCAGATATTTCCATGTTTATAGAGATAGCGGTGTAGATAGTTCCATGTTTGTACAGATGGCGGTGTTGATATTTCCATCTATACAAAGATGGCCGTGTAGATATTATCATGTTTATACAAATGGCGGCCTAGATATTTCCATGGACATGCAGATGGCGGTGTAGATATTTCCATGTTTATACAGACAGCGGTGTAGTTATTTCCATGTTTACACAGATGGTGGTGTAGATATTTCCGTGTTTATACACATGGCGGAGTAGATACTTCCATCTTTATGGAGATGGCAGTGTAGATATTTTCATGTTTGTAGAGATGGCGGTGTAGATATTTCCATGTTTATACAGATAGCGGTGTAGATATTTCCATGTTTTTACAGATATCGGTGTAGATATTTCCATGTTTACACAGATTGCGGTGCAGATATTTCCATCTTTCTACAGATGGCATTGTAGATATTTCCATGTTTATACAGATGGCGGTGTAGATATTTCCATGTTTATATAGATGGTGGTGTAGATATTTCCATGTTTATACAGATAGCAGTGTAGATATTTCCATGTTTATACAGATCGTGGTGAAGACATTTCCATGTTAATACAGATCGCGGTGTAGATATTTCCCTGTTTATACAGACCGCGCTGTAGATATTTCCATTTTTATACAGATCGCGGTGTAGATATTTCCATGTTTATACAGATAACGGTGTAGATATTTCCATGTTTTTACAGATATCGGTGTAGATATTTCCATGTTTACACAGATTGCGGTGTAGATATTTCCATCTTTCTACAGATGGCATTGTAGATATTTCCATGTTTATACAGATAGCGGTGTAGATATTTCCATGTTTATATAGATGGCGTTGTAGATATTTCCATGTTTATACCGATAGCGGTGTTGGTATTTCCACGTTTATACAGATAGCGATGTAGATATTTCCATGTTTATACAGCTCGCGGTGCAGATATTTATATCTTTATAGAGATGGCATTGTAGATATTTCCTTATTCACACAGATGGCGGTGTAGATGTTTCCATGTTTATACAGATGGCGGAGTAGTTAGTTCCATGTTTATGGAGATGGCAGTGTAGATATTTTCATGTGTATAGAGATGGCGGTGTAGATGTTTCCATGTTTATAGAGATAGCAGTGTATATATTTACATGTTTATACAGATGGCTGTGTAGATATTTCCATGTGTATACAGACGGCATTGTAGATATTTCCATGTTTATGAAGATGACTGTATAGGTATTTCCATGTTTTTACAGATGGCAGTGCAGATATTTCCATGTTTATAGAGATAGCGGTGTAGATAGTTCCATGTTTCTACAGATGGCGGTGTTGATATTTCCATCTATACACAGATGGCCGTGTAGATATTTCCATGTTTTTACAGATGGCGGCCTAGATATTTCCATGGACATGCAGATGGCGGTGTAGATATTTCCAAATTTATACAGACAGCGGTGTAGTTATTTCCATGTTTACACAGATGGTGGTGTAGATATTTCCGTGTTTATACACATGGCCGTGTAGATATTTCCATCTTTATGGAGATGGCAGTGTAGATATTTTCATGTTTATAGAGATGGCGGTGTAGATATTTCCATATTTATAGAGATAGCAGTGTAGATATTTCCATCTTTCTACAGATGTCAGTGTAGATATTTCCATGTTTATACAGATGGCGGTGTAGATATTTCCATATTTATACAGATGTCTGTGTAGATATTTCCATGTGTATACAGATTGTATTGTAGGTATTTCCATGTTTATACAGATGGTGGTGTAGATATTTCCAGGTTTATTCAGATGACTGTGTAGATATTTCCATGTTTTTACAGATGGCAGTGTAGATATTTCAATGTTTATAGAGATGGCGCTGTAGATATTTCCATGTTTATACAGATCGCGGTGTAGATATTTCCATGTTTATACAGATAGCGGTGTAGATATTTCCATGTTTTTACAGATATCGGTGTAGATATTTCCATGTTTACACAGATTGCGGTGCAGATATTTCCATCTTTCTACAGATGGCATTGTAGATATTTCCATGTTTATACAGATGGCGGTGTAGATATTTCCATGTTTATATAGATGGTGGTGTAGATATTTCCATGTTTATACAGATAGCGGTGTAGATATTTCCATGTTTATACAGATCGTGGTGAAGACATTTCCATGTTAATACAGATCGCGGTGTAGATATTTCCCTGTTTATACAGACCGCGGTGTAGATATTTCCATGTTTATACAGATAGCGGTGTAGATATTTCCATGTTTATACAGATAGCGGTGTAGTTATTTCCATGTTTATACAGATAGCGGTGTAGGTATTTCCATGTTTATAGACATAGCGGTGTAGATATTTCCATGTTTATATACATGGCGTTGTAGATATTTCCATGTTTATACCGATAGCGGTGTTGGTATTTCCATGTTTATACAGATAGCGATGTAGATATTTCCATGTTTATACAGCTCCCGGTGCGGATATTTATATCTTTATACAGATGGCATTGTAGATATTTCCTTATTCACACAGATGGCGGTGTAGATGTTTCCATGTTTATACAGATGGCGGAGTAGTTAGTTCCATGTTTATGGAGATGGCAGTGTAGATATTTTCATGTTAATACAGATGGCTGTGTAGATATTTCCATGTGTATACAGACGGCATTGTAGATATTTCCATGTTTATACAGATGACTGTATAGGTATTTCCATGTTTTTACAGATGGCAGTGCAGATATTTCCATGTTTATAGAGATAGCGGTGTAGATAATTCCATGTTTCTACAGATGGTGGTGTTGATATTTCCATCTATACACAGATGGCCGTGTAGATATTTCCATGTTTATACAGATGGCGGCCTAGATATTTCCATGGACATGCAGATGGCGGTGTAGATATTTCCATGTTTATACAGATCGCGGTGTAGATATTTCCATGTTTATACAGATAGCGGAGTAGATATTTCCATGTTTTTACAGATATCGGTGTAGATATTTCCATGTTTACACAGATTGCGGTGCAGATATTTCCATCTTTCTACAGATGGCATTGTAGATATTTCCATGTTTATACAGATGGCGGTGTAGATATTTCCATGTTTATATAGATGGTGGTGTAGATATTTCCATGTTTATACAGATAGCGGTGTAGATATTTCCATGTTTATACAGATCGTGGTGAAGACATTTCCATGTTAATACAGATCGCGGTGTAGATATTTCCCTGTTTATACTGACCGCGGTGTAGATATTTCCATGTTTATACAGATAGTGGTGTAGATATTTCCATGTTTATACAGATAGCGGTGTAGTTATTTCCATGTTTATACAGATAGCGGTGTAGGTATTTCCATGTTTATAGACATAGCGGTGTAGATATTTCCATGTTTATATACATGGCGTTGTAGATATTTCCATGTTTATACCGAGAGCGGTGTTGGTATTTCCATGTTTATACAGATAGCGATGTAGATATTTCCATGTTTATACAGCTCCCGGTGCGGATATTTATATCTTTATACAGATGGCATTGTAGATATTTCCTTATTCACACAGATGGCGGTGTAGATGTTTCCATGTTTATACAGATGGCGGAGTAGTTAGTTCCATGTTTATGGAGATGGCAGTGTAGATATTTTCATGTTAATACAGATGGCTGTGTAGATATTTCCATGTGTATACAGATGGCATTGTAGATATTTCCATGTTTATACAGATGACTGTATAGGTATTTCCATGTTTTTACAGATGGCAGTGCAGATATTTCCATGTTTATAGAGATAGCGGTGTAGATAATTCCATGTTTCTACAGATGGTGGTGTTGATATTTCCATCTATACACAGATGGCCATGTAGATATTTCCATGTTTATACAGATGGCGGCCTAGATATTTCCATGGACATGCAGATGGCGGTGTAGATATTTCCATGTTTATACAGACAGCGGTGTAGTTATTTCCATGTTTACACAGATGGTGGTGTAGATATTTCCGTGTTTATACACATGGCGGAGTAGATACTTCCATCTTTATGGAGATGGCAGTGTAGATATTTTCATGTTTATAGAGATGGCGGTGTAGATATTTCCATATTTATAGAGATAGCGGTGTAGATATTTCCATCTTTTTACAGATGGCAGTGTAGATATTTCCATGTTTATACAGATGGCGGTGTAGATATTTCCATATTTATTCAGATGTCTGTGTAGATATTTCCATGTGTATACAGATGGTATTGTAGGTATTTCCATGTTTATACAGATGGTGGTGTAGATATTTCCATGTTTATTCAGATGACTGTGTAGATATTTCCATGTTTTTACAGATGGCAGTGTAGATATTTCAGTGTTTATAGATCTGGCGCTGTAGATATTTCCATGTTTATACAGATGGCGGTGTAGATATTTCCATGTTTATAAAGATAGCGGTGTAGATATTTCCATGTTTTTACAGATATCGGTGTAGATATTTCCATGTTTACACAGATTGCGGTGTAGATATTTCCATCTTTCTACAGATGGCGTTGTAGATATTTCCATGTTTATACGGATGGCGGTGTAGATATTTCCATGTTTATATAGATGGTGGTGTAGATATTACCATGTTTATACAGATAGCGGTGTACATATTTCCATGTTTATACAGATCGTGGTGAAGACATTTCCATGTTTATACAGATCACGGTGTAGTAATTTCCCTGTTTATACAGATCGCGGTGTAGATATTTCCATGTTTATACAGATAGCGGTGTAGATATTTCCATGTTTATACAGATAGCGGTGTAGATATTTCCATGTTTATAGAGATAGCGGTGTAGTTATTTCTATGTTTATAGACATAGCGGTGTAGATATTTCCATGTTTATATAGATGGCGTTGTAGATATTTCCATGTTTATACCGATAGCGGTGTTGGTATTTCCACGTTTATACAGATAGTGATGTAGATATTTCCATGTTTATACAGCTCGCGGTGCAGATATTTATATCTTTATACAGATGGCATTGTAGATATTTCCTTATTCACACAGATGGCGGTGTAGATGTTTCCATGTTTATACAGATGGCGGAGTAGTTAGTTACATGTTTATGGAGATGGCAGTGTAGATATTTTCATGTGTATAGAGATGGCGGTGTAGATATTTCCATGTTTATAGAGATAGCAGTGTATATATTTACATGTTTATACAGATGGCTGGGTAGATATTTCCATGTGTATACAGATGGCATTGTAGATATTTCCATGTTTATACAGATGACTGTATAGGTATTTCCATGTTTTTACAGATGGCAGTGCAGATATTTCCATGTTTATAGAGATAAAGGTGTAGATAGTTCCATGTTTGTACAGATGGCGGTTTTGATATTTCCATCTATACACAGATGGCCGTGTAGATATTTCCATGTTTATACAGATGGCGGCTTAGATATTTCCATGGACATGCAGATGGCGGTGTAGATATTTCCATGTTTATACAGACAGCGGTGTAGATATTTCCATGTTTACACTGATGTTGGTGTAGATATTTCTGTGTTTATACACATGGCGGAGTAGATACTTCCATCTTTATGGAGATGGCAGTGTAGATATTTTCATGTTTATACAGATGGCGGTGTAGGTATTTCCATATTTATAGAGATAGCGGTGTAGATATTTCCATCTTTCTACAGATGGCAGTGTAGATATTTCCATGTTTATACAGATGGCGGTGTAGATATTTCCATATTTATACAGATGTCTGTGTAGATATTTCCATGTGTATACAGATGGTATTGTAGGTATTTCCATGTTTATACAGATGGTGGTGTAGATATTTCCATGTTTATTCAGATGACTGTGTAGATATTTCCATGTTTTTACAGATGGCAGTGTAGATATTTCAATGTTAATAGAGATGGCGCTGTAGATATTTCCATGTTTATACAGATCGCGGTGTAGATATTTCCATGTTTATACAGATAACGGTGTAGATATTTCCATGTTTTTACAGATATCGGTGTAGATATTTCCATGTTTACACAGATTGCGGTGTAGATATTTCCATCTTTCTACAGATGGCATTGTAGATATTTCCATGTTTATACAGATAGCGGTGTAGATATTTCCATGTTTATAGAGATAGCGGTGTAGGTATTTCCATGTTTATAGACATAGCGGTGTAGATATTTCCATGTTTATATAGATGGCGTTGTAGATATTTCCATGTTTATACCGATAGCGGTGTTGGTATTTCCACGTTTATACAGATAGCGATGTAGATATTTCCATGTTTATACAGCTCGCGGTGCAGATATTTATATCTTTATACAGATGGCATTGTAGATATTTCCTTATTCACACAGATGGCGGTGTAGATGTTTCCATGTTTATACAGATGGCGGAGTAGTTAGTTCCATGTTTATGGAGATGGCATTGTACATATTTTCATGTGTATAGAGATGGTGGTGTAGTTATTTCCATGTTTATAGAGATAGCAGTGTATATATTTTCATGTTTATACAGATGGCTGTGTAGATATTTCCTTGTGTATACAGACGGCATTGTAGATATTTCCATGTTTATACAGATGACTGTATAGGTATTTCCATGTTTTTACAGATGGCAGTGCAGATATTTCCATGTTTATAGAGATAGCGGTGTAGATAGTTCCATGTTTCTACAGATGGCGGTGTTGATATTTCCATCTATACAAAGATGGCCGTGTAGATATTATCATGTTTATACAAATGGCAGCCTAGATATTTCCATGGACATGCAGATGGCGGTGTAGATATTTCCATGTTTATACAGAGAGCGGTGTAGTTATTTCCATGTTTACACAGATGGTGGTGTAGATATTTCCGTGTTTATACACATGGCGGAGTAGATACTTCCATCTTTATGGCGATGGCAGTGTAGATATTTTCATGTTTATAGAGATGGCGGTTTAGATATTTCCATGTTTATACAGATAGCGGTGTAGATATTTCCATGTTTTTACAGATATCGGTGTAGATATTTCCATGTTTACACAGATTGCGGTGCAGATATTTCCATCTTTCTACAGATGGCATTGTAGATATTTCCATGTTTATACAGATGGCGGTGTAGATATTTCCATGTTTATATAGATGGTGGTGTAGATATTTCCATGTTTATACAGATAGCAGTGTAGATATTTCCATGTTTATACAGATCGTGGTGAAGACATTTCCATGTTAATACAGATCGCGGTGTAGATATTTCCCTGTTTATACAGACCGCGCTGTAGATATTTCCATTTTTATACAGATCGCGGTGTAGATATTTCCATGTTTATACAGATAACGGTGTAGATATTTCCATGTTTTTACAGATATCGGTGTAGATATTTCCATGTTTACACAGATTGCGGTGTAGATATTTCCATCTTTCTACAGATGGCATTGTAGATATTTCCATGTTTATACAGATAGCGGTGTAGATATTTCCATGTTTATAGAGATAGCGGTGTAGGTATTTCCATGTTTATAGACATAGCGGTGTAGATATTTCCATGTTTATATAGATGGCGTTGTAGATATTTCCATGTTTATACCGATAGCGGTGTTGGTATTTCCATGTTTATACAGATAGCGATGTAGATATTTCCATGTTTATACAGCTCGCGGTGCAGATATTTATATCTTTATAGAGATGGCATTGTAGATATTTCCTTATTCACACAGATGGCGGTGTAGATGTTTCCATGTTCATACAGATGGCGGAGTAGTTAGTTCCATGTTTATGGAGATGGCAGTGTAGATATTTTCATGTGTATAGAGATGGCGGTGTAGATGTTTCCATGTTTATAGAGATAGCAGTGTATATATTTACATGTTTATACAGATGGCTGTATAGATATTTCCATGTGTATACAGACGGCATTGTAGATATTTCCATGTTTATGAAGATGACTGTATAGGTATTTCCATGTTTTTACAGATGGCAGTGCAGATATTTCCATGTTTATAGAGATAGCGGTGTAGATAGTTCCATGTTTCTACAGATGGCGGTGTTGATATTTCTATCTATACACAGATGGCCGTGTAGATATTTCCATGTTTTTACAGATGGCGGCCTAGATATTTCCATGGACATGCAGATGGCGGTGTAGATATTTCCAAGTTTATACAGACAGCGGTGTAGTTATTTCCATGTTTACACAGATGGTGGTGTAGATATTTCCGTGTTTATACACATGGCGGTGTAGATATTTCCATCTTTATGGAGATGGCAGTGTAGATATTTTCATGTTTATAGAGATGGCGGTGTAGATATTTCCATATTTATAGAGATAGCAGTGTAGATATTTCCATCTTTCTACAGATGTCAGTGTAGATATTTCCATGTTTATACAGATGGCGGTGTAGATATTTCCATATTTATACAGATGTCTGTGTAGATATTTCCATGTGTATACAGATTGTATTGTAGGTATTTCCATGTTTATACAGATGGTGGTGTAGATATTTCCAGGTTTATTCAGATGACTGTGTAGATATTTCCATGTTTTTACAGATGGCAGTGTAGATATTTCAATGTTTATAGAGATGGCGCTGTAGATATTTCCATGTTTATACAGATCGCGGTGTAGATATTTCCATGTTTATACAGATAGCGGTGTAGATATTTCCATGTTTTTACAGATATCGGTGTAGATATTTCCATGTTTACACAGATTGCGGTGCAGATATTTCCATCTTTCTACAGATGGCATTGTAGATATTTCCATGTTTATACAGATGGCGGTGTAGATATTTCCATGTTTATATAGATGGTGGTGTAGATATTTCCATGTTTATACAGATAGCGGTGTAGATATTTCCATGTTTATACAGATCGTGGTGAAGACATTTCCATGTTAATACAGATCGCGGTGTAGATATTTCCCTGTTTATACAGACCGCGGTGTAGATATTTCCATGTTTATACAGATAGCGGTGTAGATATTTCCATGTTTATACAGATAGCGGTGTAGTTATTTCCATGTTTATACAGATAGCGGTGTAGGTATTTCCATGTTTATAGACATAGCGGTGTAGATATTTCCATGTTTATATACATGGCGTTGTAGATATTTCCATGTTTATACCGATAGCGGTGTTGGTATTTCCATGTTTATACAGATAGCGATGTAGATATTTCCATGTTTATACAGCTCCCGGTGCGGATATTTATATCTTTATACAGATGGCATTGTAGATATTTCCTTATTCACACAGATGGCGGTGTAGATGTTTCCATGTTTATACAGATGGCGGAGTAGTTAGTTCCATGTTTATGGAGATGGCAGTGTAGATATTTTCATGTTAATACAGATGGCTGTGTAGATATTTCCATGTGTATACAGACGGCATTGTAGATATTTCCATGTTTATACAGATGACTGTATAGGTATTTCCATGTTTTTACAGATGGCAGTGCAGATATTTCCATGTTTATAGAGATAGCGGTGTAGATAATTCCATGTTTCTACAGATGGTGGTGTTGATATTTCCATCTATACACAGATGGCCGTGTAGATATTTCCATGTTTATACAGATGGCGGCCTAGATATTTCCATGGACATGCAGATGGCGGTGTAGATATTTCCATGTTTATACAGACAGCGGTGTAGTTATTTCCATGTTTACACAGATGGTGGTGTAGATATTTCCGTGTTTATACACATGGCGGAGTAGATACTTCCATCTTTATGGAGATGGCAGTGTAGATATTTTCATGTTTATAGAGATGGCGGTGTAGATATTTCCATATTTATAGAGATAGCGGTGTAGATATTTCCATCTTTTTACAGATGGCAGTGTAGATATTTCCATGTTTATACAGATGGCGGTGTAGATATTTCCATATTTATACAGATGTCTGTGTAGATATTTCCATGTGTATACAGATGGTATTGTAGGTATTTCCATGTTTATACAGATGGTGGTGTAGATATTTCAATGTTTATTCAGATGACTGTGTAGATATTTCCATGTTTTTACAGATGGCAGTGTAGATATTTCAGTGTTTATAGATATGGCGCTGTAGATATTTCCATGTTTATACAGATGGCGGTGTAGATATTTCCATGTTTATACAGATAGCGGTGTAGATATTTCCATGTTTTTACAGATATCGGTGTAGATATTTCCATGTTTACACAGATTGCGGTGTAGATATTTCCATCTTTCTACAGATGGCGTTGTATATATTTCCATGTTTATATGGATGGCGGTGTAGATATTTCCATGTTTATATAGATGGTGGTGTAGATATTACCATGTTTATACAGATAGCGGTGTACATATTTCCATGTTTATACAGATCGTGGTGAAGAGATTTCCATGTTTATACAGATCACGGTGTAGTAATTTCCCTGTTTATACAGATCGCGGTGTAGATATTTCCATGTTTATACAGATAGCGGTGTAGATATTTCCATGTTTATACAGATAGCGGTGTAGATATTTCCATGTTTATAGAGATAGCGGTGTAGTTATTTCTATGTTTATAGACATAGCGGTGTAGATATTTCCATGTTTATATAGATGGCGTTGTAGATATTTCCATGTTTATACCGATAGCGGTGTTGGTATTTCCACGTTTATACAGATAGCGATGTAGATATTTCCATGTTTATACAGCTCGCGGTGCAGATATTAATATCTTTATACAGATGGCATTGTAGATATTTCCTTATTCACACAGATGGCGGTGTAGATGTTTCCATGTTTATACAGATGGTGGAGTAGTTAGTTCAATGTTTATGGAGATGGCAGTGTAGATATTTTCATGTGTATAGAGATGGCGGTGTAGATATTTCCATGTTTATAGAGATAGCAGTGTATATATTTACATGTTTATACAGATGGCTGGGTAGATATTTCCATGTGTATACAGATGGCATTGTAGATATTTCCATGTTTATACAGATGACTGTATAGGTATTTCCATGTTTTTACAGATGGCAGTGCAGATATTTCCATGTTTATAGAGATAAAGGTGTAGATAGTTCCATGTTTGTACAGATGGCGGTTTTGATATTTCCATCTATACACAGATGGCCGTGTAGATATTTCCATGTTTATACAGATGGCGGCTTAGATATTTCCATGGACATGCAGATGGCGGTGTAGATATTTCCATGTTTATACAGACAGCGGTGTAGATATTTCCATGTTTACACTGATGTTGGTGTAGATATTTCCGTGTTTATACACATGGCGGAGTAGATACTTCCATCTTTATGGAGATGGCAGTGTAGATATTTTCATGTTTATACAGATGGCGGTGTAGGTATTTCCATATTTATAGAGATAGCGGTGTAGATATTTCCATCTTTCTACAGATGGCAGTGTAGATATTTCCATGTTTATACAGATGGCGGTGTAGATATTTCCATATTTATACAGATGTCTGTGTAGATATTTCCATGTGTATACAGATGGTATTGTAGGTATTTCCATGTTTATACAGATGGTGGTGTAGATATTTCCATGTTTATTCAGATGACTGTGTAGATATTTCCATGTTTTTACAGATGGCAGTGTAGATATTTCAATGTTAATAGAGATGGCGCTGTAGATATTTCCATGTTTATACAGATCGCGGTGTAGATATTTCCATGTTTATACAGATAACGGTGTAGATATTTCCATGTTTTTACAGATATCGGTGTAGATATTTCCATGTTTACACAGATTGCGGTGTAGATATTTCCATCTTTCTACAGATGGCATTGTAGATATTTCCATGTTTATACAGATAGCGGTGTAGATATTTCCATGTTTATAGAGATAGCGGTGTAGGTATTTCCATGTTTATAGACATAGCGGTGTAGATATTTCCATGTTTATATAGATGGCGTTGTAGATATTTCCATGTTTATACCGATAGCGGTGTTGGTATTTCCACGTTTATACAGATAGCGATGTAGATATTTCCATGTTTATACAGCTCGCGGTGCAGATATTTATATCTTTATACAGATGGCATTGTAGATATTTCCTTATTCACACAGATGGCGGTGTAGATGTTTCCATGTTTATACAGATGGCGGAGTAGTTAGTTCCATGTTTATGGAGATGGCAGTGTAGATATTTTCATGTGTATAGAGATGGCGGTGTAGATATTTCCAGGTTTATAGAGATAGCAGTGTATATATTTACATGTTTATACAGATGGCTGTGTAGATATTTCCATGTGTATACAGACGGCATTGTAGATATTTCCATGTTTATACAGATGACTGTATAGGTATTTCCATGTTTTTACAGATGGCAGTGCAGATATTTCCATGTTTATAGAGATAGCGGTGTAGATAGTTCCATGTTTCTACAGATGGCGGTGTTGATATTTCCATCTATACACAGATGGCCGTGTAGATATTTCCATGTTTTTACAGATGGCGGCCTAGATATTTCCATGGACATGCAGATGGCGGTGTAGATATTTCCAAGTTTATACAGACAGCGGTGTAGTTACTTCCATGTTTACACAGATGGTGGTGTAGACATTTCCGTGTTTATACACATGGCGGTGTAGATATTTCCATCTTTATGGAGATGGCAGTGTAGATATTTTCATGTTTATAGAGATGGCGGTGTAGATATTTCCATATTTATAGAGATAGCGGTGTAGATATTTCCATCTTTCTACAGATGGCAGTGTAGATATTTCCATGTTTATACAGATGGCGGTGTAGATATTTCAATATTTATACAGATGTCTGTGTAGATATTTCCATGTGTATACAGATGGTATTGTAGGTATTTCCATGTTTATACAGATGGTGGTGTAGATATTTCCATGTTTATTCAGATGACTGTGTAGATATTTCCATGTTTTTACAGATGGCAGTGTAGATATTTCAATGTTTATAGAGATGGCGCTGTAGATATTTCCATGTTTATACAGATCGCGGTGTAGATATTTCCATGTTTATACAGATAGCGGTGTAGATATTTCCATGTTTTTACAGATATCGGTGTAGATATTTCCATGTTTACACAGATTGCGGTGTAGATATTTCCATCTTTATACAGATGGCATTGTAGATATTTCCATGTTTATACAGATGGCGGTGTAGATATTTCCATGTTTATATAGATGGTGGTGTAGATATTTCCATGTTTATACAGATAGCGGTGTAGATATTTCTATGTTTATACAGATAGCGGAGTAGGTATTTCCATGTTTATAGACATAGCGGTGTAGATATTTCCATGTTTATATAGATGGCGTTGTAGATATTTCCATGTTTATACCGATAGCGGTGTTGGTATTTCCACGTTTATACAGATAGCGATGTAGATATTTCCATGTTTATACAGCTCGCGGTGCAGATATTTATATCTTTATACAGATGGCATTGTAGATATTTCCTTATTCACACAGATGGCGGTGTAGATGTTTCCATGTTTATACAGATGGCGGAGTAGTTAGTTCCATGTTTATGGAGATGGCAGTGTACATATTTTCATGTGTATAGAGATGGCGGTGTAGTTATTTCCATGTTTATAGAGATAGCAGTGTATATATTTTCATGTTTATACAGATGGCTGTGTAGATATTTCCTTGTGTATACAGATGGCATTGTAGATATTTCCATGTTTATACAGATGACTGTATAGGTATTTCCATGTTTTTACAGATGGCAGTGCAGATATTTCCATGTTTATAGAGATAGCGGTGTAGATAGTTCCATGTTTCTACAGATGGCGGTGTTGATATTTCCATCTATACAAAGATGGCCGTGTAGATATTATCATGTTTATACAAATGGCGGCCTAGATATTTCCATGGACATGCAGATGGCGGTGTAGATATTTCCATGTTTATACAGACAGCGGTGTAGTTATTTCCATGTTTACACAGATGGTGGTGTAGATATTTCCGTGTTTATACACATGTCGGAGTAGATACTTCCATCTTTATGGAGATGGCAGTGTAGATATTTTCATGTTTATAGAGATGGCGGTGTAGATATTTCCATATTTATAGAGATAGCGGTGTAGATATTTCCATCTTTCTACAGATGGCAGTGTAGATATTTCCATGTTTATACAGATGGCGGTGTAGATATTTCCATGTTTATATAGATGGTGGTGTAGATATTTCCATGTTTATACAGATAGCGGTGTAGATATTTCCATGTTTATACAGATAGCGGTGTAGGTATTTCCATGTTTATAGACATAGCGGTGTAGATATTTCCATGTTTATATAGATGGCGTTGTAGATATTTCCATGTTTATACCGATAGCGGTGTTGGTATTTCCACGTTTATACAGATAGCGATGTAGATATTTCCATGTTTATACAGCTCGCGGTGCAGATATTTATATCTTTATACAGATGGCATTGTAGATATTTCCTTATTCACACAGATGGCGGTGTAGATGTTTCCATGTTTATACAGATGGCGGAGTAGTTAGTTCCATGTTTATGGAGATGGCAGTGTACATATTTTCATGTGTATAGAGATGGCGGTGTAGTTATTTCCATGTTTATAGAGATAGCAGTGTATATATTTTCATGTTTATACAGATGGCTGTGTAGATATTTCCTTGTGTATACAGATGGCATTGTAGATATTTCCATGTTTATACAGATGACTGTATAGGTATTTCCATGTTTTTACAGATGGCAGTGCAGATATTTCCATGTTTATAGAGATAGCGGTGTAGATAGTTCCATGTTTCTACAGATGGCGGTGTTGATATTTCCATCTATACAAAGATGGCCATGTAGATATTATCATGTTTATACAAATGGCGGCCTAGATATTTCCATGGACATGCAGATGGCGGTGTAGATATTTCCATGTTTATACAGACAGCGGTGTAGTTATTTCCATGTTTACACAGATGGTGGTGTAGATATTTCCGTGTTTATACTCATGGCGGAGTAGATACTTCCATCTTTATGGAGATGGCAGTGTAGATATTTTCATGTTTATAGAGATGGCGGTGTAGATATTTCCATATTTATAGAGATAGCGGTGTAGATATTTCCATCTTTCTACAGATGGCAGTGTAGATATTTCCATGTTTATACAGATGGCGGTGTAGATATTTCCATATTTATACAGATGTCTGTGTAGATATTTCCATGTGTATACAGATGGTATTGTAGGTATTTCCATGTTTATACAGATGGTGGTGTAGATATTTCCATGTTTATTCAGATGACTGCGTAGATATTTCCATGTTTTTACAGATGGCAGTGTAGATATTTCAATGTTTATAGAGATGGCGCTGTAGATATTTCCATGTTTATACAGATCGCGGTGTAGATATTTCCATGTTTATACAGATAGCGGTGTAGATATTTCCATGTTTTTACAGATATCGGTGTAGATATTTCCATGTTTACACAGATTGCGGTGTAGATATTTCCATCTTTCTACAGATGGCATTGTAGATATTTCCATGTTTATACAGATGGCGGTGTAGATATATCCATGTTTATGTAGATGGTGGTGTAGATATTACCATGTTTATACAGATAGCGGTGTAGATATTTCCATGTTTATACAGATCGTGGTGAAGACATTTCCATGTTTATACAGATCGCGGTGTAGATATTTCCCTGTTTATACAGACCGTGGTGTAGATATTTCCATGTTTATACAGATAGCGGTGTAGATATTTCCATGTTTATACAGATAGCGGTGTAGATATTTCCATGTTTATACAGATAGCGGTGTAGGTATTTCCATGTTTATAGACATAGCGGTGTAGATATTTCCATGTTTATATAGATGGCGTTGTAGATATTTCCATGTTTATACCGATAGCGGTGTTGGTATTTCCATGTTTATACAGATAGCGATGTAGATATTTCCATGTTTATACAGCTCCCGGTGCGGATATTTATATCTTTATACAGATGGCATTGTAGATATTTCCTTATTCACACAGATGGCGGTGTAGATGTTTCCATGTTTATACAGATGGCGGAGTAGTTAGTTACATGTTTATGGAGATGGCAGTGTAGATATTTTCATGTGTATAGAGATGGCGGTGTAGTTATTTCCATGTTTATAGAGATAGCAGTGTATATATTTTCATGTTTATACAGATGGCTGTGTAGATATTTCCATGTGTATACAGACGGCATTGTAGATATTTCCATGTTTATACAGATGACTGTATAGGTATTTCCATGTTTTTACAAATGGCAGTGCAGATATTTCCATGTTTATAGAGATAGCGGTGTAGATAGTTCCATGTTTGTACAGATGGCGGTGTTGATATTTCCATCTATACACAGATGGCCGTGTAGATATTTCCATGTTTATACAGATGGCGGCTTAGATATTTCCATGGACATGCAGATGGCGGTGTAGATATTTCCATGTTTATACAGACAGCGGTGTAGATATTTCCATGTTTACACTGATGTTGGTGTAGATATTTCCGTGTTTATACACATGGCGGAGTAGATACTTCCATCTTTATGGAGATGGCAGTGTAGATATTTTCATGTTTATACAGATGGCGGTGTAGTTATTTCCATATTTATAGAGATAGCGGTGTAGATATTTCCATCTTTCTACAGATGGCAGTGTAGATATTTCCATGTTTATACAGATGGTGGTGTAGATATTTCCATATTTATACAGATGTCTGTGTAGATATTTCCATGTGTATACAGATGGTATTGTAGGTATTTCCATGTTTATACAGATGGTGGTGTAGATATTTCCATGTTTATTCAGATGACTGTGTAGATATTTCCATGTTTTTACAGATGGCAGTGTAGATATTTCAGTGTTTATAGAGATGGCGCTGTAGATATTTCCATGTTTATACAGATCGCGGTGTAGATATTTCCATGTTTATACAGATAACGGTGTAGATATTTCCATGTTTTTACAGATATCGGTGTAGATATTTCCATGTTTACACAGATTGCGGTGTAGATATTTCCATCTTTCTACAGATGGCGTTGTAGATATTTCCATGTTTATACAGATAGCGGTGTAGATATTTCCATGTTTATAGAGATAGCGGTGTAGGTATTTCCATGTTTATAGACATAGCGGTGTAGATATTTCCATGTTTATATAGATGGCGTTGTAGATATTTCCATGTTTATACCGATAGCGGTGTTGGTATTTCCACGTTTATACAGATAGCGATGTAGATATTTCCATGTTTATACAGCTCGCGGTGCAGATATTTATATCTTTATAGAGATGGCATTGTAGATATTTCCTTATTCACACAGATGGCGGTGTAGATGTTTCCATGTTTATACAGATGGCGGAGTAGTTAGTTCCATGTTTATGGAGATGGCAGTGAAGATATTTTCATGTGTATAGAGATGGCGTTGTAGATATTTCCAGGTTTATAGAGATAGCAGTGTATATATTTACATGTTTATACAGATGGCTGTGTAGATATTTCCATGTGTATACAGACGGCATTCTAGATATTTCCATGTTTATACAGATGACTGTATAGGTATTTCCATGTTTTTACAGATGGCAGTGCAGATATTTCCATGTTTATAGAGATAGAGGTGTAGATAGTTCCATGTTTGTACAGATGGCGGTGTTGATATTTCCATCTATACACAGATGGCCGGGTAGATATTTCCATGTTTATACAGATGGCGGCTTAGATATTTCCATGGACATGCAGATGGCGGTGTAGATATTTCCATGTTTATACAGACAGCGGTGTAGATATTTCCATGTTTACACTGATGTTGGTGTAGATATTTCCGTGTTTATACACATGGCGGAGTAGATACTTCCATCTTTATGGAGATGGCAGTGTAGATATTTTCATGTTTATACAGATGGCGGTGTAGTTATTTCCATGTTTACACAGATTGCGGTGTAGATATTTCCATCTTTCTACAGATGGCATTGTAGATATTTCCATGTTTATACAGATGGCGGTGTAGATATTTCCATGTTTATATAGATGGTGATGTAGATATTACCATGTTTATACAGATAGCGGTGTAGATATTTCCATGTTTATACAGATCGTGGTTAAGACATTTCCATGTTTATACAGATCGCGGTGTAGATATTTCCCTGTTTATACAGATCGCGGTGTAGATATTTCCATGTTTATAAAGATAGCGGTGTAGATATTTCCATGTTTATACAGATAGCGGTGTAGATATTTCCATGTTTATAGAGATAGCGGTGTAGGTATTTCCATGTTTATACACATAGCGGTGTAGATATTTCCATGTTTATATAGATGGCGTTGTAGATATTTCCATGTTTATACCGATAGCGGTGTTGGTATTTCCACATTTATACAGATAGCGATGTAGATATTTCCATGTTTATACAGCTCGCGGTGCAGATATTTATATCTTTATACAGATGGCATTGTAGATATTTCCTTATTCACACAGATGGCGGTGTAGATGTTTCCATGTTTATACAGATGGCGGAGTAGTAAGTTCCATGTTTATGGAGATGGCAGTGTAGATATTTTCATGTGTATAGAGATGGCGGTGTAATTATTTCCATGTTTATAGAGATAGCAGTGTATATATTTACATGTTTATACAGATGGCTGTGTACATATTTCCATGTGTATACAGATGGCATTGTAGATATTTCCATGTTTATACAGATGACTGTATAGGTATTTCCATGTTTTTACAGATGGCAGTGCAGATATTTCCATGTTTATAGAGATAGAGGTGTAGATAGTTCCATGTTTGTACAGATGGCGGTGTTGATATTTCCATCTATACACAGATGGCCGTGTAGATATTTCCATGTTTATAGAGATGGCGGCCTAGATATTTCCATGGACATGCAGATGGCGGTGTAGATATTTCCATGTTTATACAGACAGCGGTGTAGATATTTCCATGTTTACACAGATGTTGGCGTAGATATTTCCGTGTTTATACACATGGCGGAGTAGATACTTCCATCTTTATGGAGATGGCAGTGTAGATATTTTCATGTTTATAGAGATGGCGGTGTAGATATTTCCATATTTATAGAGATAGCGGTGTAGATATTTCCATCTTTCTACAGATGGCAGTGTAGATATTTCCATGTTTATACAGATGGTGGTGTAGATATTTCCATATTTATAGAGATGTCTGTGTAGATATTTCCATGTGTATACAGATGGTATTGTAGTTATTTCCATGTTTTTACAGATGGTGGTGTAGATATTTTCATGTTTATTCAGATGACTGTGTAGATATTTCCATGTTTTTACAGATGGCAGTGTAGATATTTCAATGTTTATAGAGATGGCGCTGTAGATATTTCCATGTTTATACAGATCGCGGTGTAGATATTTCCATGTTTATACAGATAGCTGTGTAGATATTTCCATGTTTTTACAGATATCGGTGTAGATATTTCCATGTTTACACAGATTGCGGTGTAGATATTTCCGTCTTTCTACAGATGGCATTGTAGACATTTCCATGTTTATACAGATGGCGGTGTAGATATTTCCATGTTTATATAGATGGTGGTGTAGATATTACCATGTTTATACAGATAGCGGTGTAGATATTTCCATGTTTATACAGATCGTTGTGAAGACATTTCCATGTTTATACAGATCGCGGTGTAGATATTTCCCTGTTTATACAGATCGCGGTGTAGATATTTCCATGTTTATACAGATAGCGGAGTAGGTATTTCCATGTTTATAGACATAGCGGTGTAGATATTTCCATGTTTATATAGATGGCGTTGTAGATATTTCCATGTTTATACCGATAGCGGTGTTGGTATTTCCACGTTTATACAGATAGCGATGTAGATATTTCCATGTGTATACAGCTCGCGGTGCAGATATTTATATCTTTATACAGATGGCATTGTAGATATTTCCTTATTCACACAGATGGCGGTGTAGATGTTTCCATGTTTATACAGATGGCGGAGTAGTTAGTTCCATGTTTATGGAGATGGCAGTGTAGATATTTTCATGTGTATAGAGATGGCGGGGTAGATATTTCCATGTTTATAGAGATAGCAGTGTATATATTTACATGTTTATACAGATGGCTGTGTAGATATTTCCATGTGTATACGGATGGCGTTGTAGATATTTCCATGTTTATACAGATGACTGTATAGGTATTTCCATATTTTTACAGATGGTAGTGCAGATATTTCCATGTTTATAGAGATAGCGGTGTAGATAGTTCCATGTTTGTACAGATGGCGGTGTTGATATTTCCATCTATACACAGATGGCCGTGTAGATATTTCCATGTTTATACAGATGGTGGCTTAGATATTTCCATGGACATGCAGATGGCGGTGTAGATATTGCCATGTTTATACAGACAGCGGTGTAGATATTTCCATGTTTACACAGATGTTGGTGTAGATATTTCCGTGTTTATACACATGGCGGAGTAGATACTTCCATCTTTATGGAGATGGCAGTGTAGATATTTTCATGTTTATAGAGATGGCAGTGTAGATATTTCCATATTTATAGAGATAGCGGTGTAGATATTTCCATCTTTCTACAGATGGCAGTGTAGATATTTCCATGTTTATACAGATGGCGGTGTAGATATTTCCATATTTATAGAGATGTCTGTGTAGATATTTCCATGTGTATACAGATGGTATTGTAGGTATTTCCATGTTTATACGGATGGTGGTGTAGATATTTCCATGTTTATTCAGATGACTGTGTAGATATTTCCATGTTTTTACAGATGGCAGTGTAGATATTTCAATGTTTATAGAGATGGCGCTGTAGATATTTCCATGTTTATACAGATCGCGGTGTAGATATTTCCATGTTTATACAGATAACGGTGTAGATATTTCCATGTTTTTACAGATATCGGTGTAGATATTTCCATGTTTACACAGATTGCGGTGTAGATATTTCCATCTTTCTACAGATGGCATTGTAGATATTTCCATGTTTATACAGATGGCGGTGTAGATATTTCCATGTTTATACAGATCGTGTTGAAGGCATTTCCATGTTTATACAGATCGCGGTGTAGATATTTCCCTGTTTATACAGATCGCGGTGTAGATATTTCCATGTTTATACAGATAGCGGTGTAGATATTTCCATGTTTATACAGATAGCGGTGTAGATATTTCCATGTTTATAGAGATAGCGGTGTAGGTATTTCCATGTTTATAGACATAGCGGTGTAGATATTTCCATGTTTATATAGATGGCGTTGTAGATATTTCCATGTTTATACCGATAGCGGTGTTGGTATTTCCAGGTTTATACAGATAGCGATGTAGATATTTCCTTGTTTATACAGATCGCGGTGCAGATATTTATAACTTTATACAGATGGCATTGTAGATATTTCCTTATTCACACAGATGGCGGTGTAGACGTTTCCATGTTTATACAGATGGCGGAGTAGTTAGTTCCATGTTTATGGAGATGGCATTGTAGATATTTTCATGTGTATAAGATGGCAGTGTAGATATTTCCATGTTTATAGAGATAGCAGTGTATATATTTACATGTTTATACAGATGGCTGTGTAGATATTTCCATGTGTATGCAGATGGCATTGTAGTTATTTCCATGTTTATACAGATGACTGTATAGGTATTTGCATGTTTTTACAGATGGCAGTGTACTTATTTCCATGTTTATACAGATAGCGGTGTAGATAGTTCCATGTTTGTACAGATGGCGGTGTTGATATTTCCATCTATACACAGATGGCCGTGAAGATATTTCCATGTTTATACAGATGGCGGCCTAGATATTTCCATGGACATGCAGATGGCGGTGTAGATATTTCCATGTTTATACAGACAGCGGTGTAGATATTTCCGTGTTTACACAGATGGTGGTGTAGATATTTCCGTGTTTACACACATGGCGGAGTAGATACTTCCATCTTTATGGAGATGGCAGTGTAGATATTTTCATGTTTATAGAGATGGCGGTGTAGATATTTCCATATTTATAGAGATAGCGGTGTAGATATTTCCATCTTTCTTCAGATGGCAGTGTAGATATTTCCATGTTTATACAGATGGCGGTGTACATATTTCCATATTTATACAGATGTCTGTGTAGATATTTCCATGTGTATACAGATGGTATTGTAGGTATTTCCATGTTTATACAGATGGTGGTGTAGATATTTCCAGGTTTATTCAGATGACTGTGTAGATATTTCCATGTTTTTACAAATGGCAGTGTAGATATTTCAATGTTTATAGAGATGGCGCAGTAGATATTTCCATGTTTATTCAGATCGCGGTGTAGATATTTCCATGTTTACATAGATTGCGGTGTAGATATTTCCATCTTTCTTCAGATGGCATTGTAGGTATTTCCATGTTTATACAGATGGCGGTGTAGATATTTCCATGTTTATATAGATGGTGGTGTAGATATTACCATGTTTATACAGATAGCGGTGTAGATATTTCCATGTTTATACAGATCGTGGTGAAGACATTTCCATGTTCATACAGATCGCGGTGTAGATATTTCCCTGTTTATACAGATCGCGGTGTAGATATTTCCATGTTTATACAGATAGCGGTGTAGATATTTCCATGTTTATAGAAATAGCGGTGTAGGTATTTCCATGTTTATACAGACAGCGATGTTGGTATTTCCATGTTTATACAGCTCGCGGTGCACATATTTATATCTTTATACAGATGGCATTGTAGATATTTCCTTATTCACACAGATGGCGGTGTAGATGTTTCCATGTTTATACAGATGGCGGAGTAGTTAGTTCCATGTTTATGGAGATGGCAGTGTAGATATTTTCATGTGTATAGAGATGGCGGTGTAGATATTTCCATGTTTATAGAGATAGCAGTGTATATATTTACATATTTATACAGATGGCTGTGTAGATATTTCCATGTGTATACAGATGGCATTGTAGATATTTCCATGTTTATACAGATGACTGTATAGGTATTTCCATGTTTTTACAGATGGCAGTGCAGATATTTCCATGTTTATAGAGATGGCGGCCTAGATATTTCCATGGACATGCAGATGGCGGTGTAGATATTTCCATGTTTATACAGACAGCGGTGTAGTTATTTCCATGTTTACACAGATGGTTTTGTAGATATTTCCGTGTTTATACACATGGCGGAGTAGATACTTCCATCTTTATGGAGATGGCAGTGTAGATAATTTCGTGTTTACACAGATGGTGGTGTAGATATTTCCGTGTTTATACACATGGCGGAGTAGATACTTCCATCTTTATGGAGATGGCAGTGTAGATATTTTCATGTTTATAGAGATGGCGGCGTAGATATTTCCATATTTATAGAGATAGCGGTGTAGATATTTCCATCTTTCTACAGATGGCCGTGTAGATATTTCCAAGTTTATACAGATGGCGGTGCAGATATTTCCATATTTATACAGATGTCTGTGTAGATATTTCCATGTGTATACATATGGTATTGTAGGTATTTCCATGTTTATACAGATGGTGGTGTAGATATTTCCATGTTTATTGAGATGACTGCGTATATATTTCCATGTTTTTCAGATGGCAGTGTAGATATTTCAATGTTTATAGGATGGCGCTGTAGATATTTCCATGTTTACGCAGATCGCGGTGTAGATATTTCCAAGTTTATACAGATAGCGGTGTAGATATTTCCATGTTTTTACAGATATCGGTGTAGATACTTCCATGTTTACACAGATTGCGGTGTAGATATTTCCATCTTTCTACAGATGGCATTGTAGATACTTCCATGTTTATACAGATGGCGGTGTAGATATTTCCATGTTTATATAGATGGTGGTGTAGATATTACCATGTTTATACAGATAGCGGTGTAGATATTTCCATGTTTATAGAGATCGTGGTGAAGACATTTCCATGATTATACAAATCGCGGTGTAGATATTTCCATATTTATACAGATAGCGGTGTAGATATTTCCATGTTTATACAGATAGCGGTGTAGATATTTCCAAGTTTATGGAGATAGCGGTGTAGGTATTTCCATGTTTATAGACATAGCAGTGTAGATATTTCCATGTTTTTATAGATGGTGTTGTAGATATTTCCATGTTTATACCGAAAGCGGTGTTGGTATTTCCACGTTTATACTGATAGCGATGTAGATATTTCCACGTTTATACAGCTCGGGGTGCAGATATTTATATCTTTATACAGATGGCATTGTAGATATTTCCATGTTTATACAGATGACTGTATAGGTATTTGCATGTTTTTACAGGTGGCAGTGCATCTATTTCCATGTTTATAGAGATAGCGGTGTAGATATTTCCATGTTTGTACAGATGGTGGTGTTGATATTTCCATCTATACACAGATGGCCGTGTAGATATTTCCATGTTTATACAGATGGCGGCGTAGATATTTCCATGGACATGCAGATGGCGGTGTAGATATTTCCATGTTTATACAGACAGCGGGGTAGATATTTCCATGTTTACACAGATGGTGGTGTAGATATTTCCGTGTTTATACACATGGCGGAATAGATACTTCAATCTTTATGGAAATGGCAGTGTAGATATTTTCATGTTTATAGAGATGGCGGTGTAGGTATTTCCATATTTATAGAGATAGCGGTGTAGATATTTCCATCTTTCTACAGATGGCAGTGTAGATATTTCCATGTTTATACAGATGGCGGTGTAGATATTTCCATATTTATACTTATGTCTGTGTGGATATTTCCAGGTTTATACAGATGGTATTGTAGGTATTTCCATGTTTATACCGATGGTGGTGTAGATATTTCCATGTTAATTCAGATGGCTGTGTAGATATTTCCTTGTATTTACAGATGGCAGTGTAGATATTTCAATGTTTATAGAGATGGCGCTGTAGATATTTCCATGTTTTACAGATATCGGTGTAGATATTTCCATGTTTACACAGATTGCGGTGTAGATATTTCCATCTTTCTACAGATGGCATTGTAGATATTTCCATGTTTATACAGATGGTGGTGTAGATATTTCCATGTTTATACAGATCGTGGTGAAGACATTTCCATGTTTATACAGATCGTGGTGTAGATATTTCCCTGTTTATACAGATCGCGGTGTAGGTATTTCTATGTTTATACAGATAGCGGTGTAGATATTTCCATGTTTATACAGATAGCGGTGTAGATATTTCCATGTTTATAGAGATAGCGGTGTAGGTGTTTCCATGTTTATAGACATAGCGGTGTAGATATTTCCATGTTTATACAGATGGCGGTGTAGTTATTTCCATATTTATACAGATGTCTGTGTAGATATTTCCATGTGTATACAGATGGTATTGTAGGAATTTACATGTTTATACAGATGGTGGTGTAGATATTTCCATGTTTATTCAGATGACTGTGTAGATATTTCCATGTTTTTACAGATGGCAGTGTAGATATTTCAATGTTTATAGAGATGGCGCTGTATATATTTCCATGTTTAGACAGATCGCGGTGTAGATATTTCCATGTTTATACAGATAACGGTGTAGATATTTCCATGTTTTTACAGATAGCGGTGTAGTTATTTCCATGTTTACACAGATTGCGGTGTAGATATTTCCATCTTTCTACAGATGGCATTGTAGATATTTCCTTGTTTATACAGATGGCGGTGTAGATATTTCCATGTTTATATAGATGGTGGTGTAGATATTACCATGTTTATACAGATAGCGGTGTAGATATTTCCATGTTTATACAGATCGTGGTGAAGACAATTCCATGTTTATACAGATCACGTTGTAGATATTTCCCTGTTTATACAGATCGCGGTGTAGATATTTCCATGTTTATACAGATAGCGGTGTAGATATTTCCATCTTTATACAGATAGCGGTGTAGATATTTCCATGTTTATAGAGATAGCGGAGTAGGAATTTCCAGGTTTATAGACATAGTGGTGTAGATATTTCCATGTTTATATAGATGGCGTTGTAGATATTTCCATATTTATACCGATAGTGGTGTTGGTATTTCCACGTTTATACAGATAGCGATGTAGATATTTCCATGTTTATACAGCTCGCGGTGCAGATATTTATATCTTTATTCAGATGGCTTTGTAGATATTTCCTTATTCACACAGATGGCGTTGTAGATGTTTCCATGTTTACACAGATGGCGGAGTAGTTAGTTCCATGTTTATGGAGATGGCAGTGTAGATATTTTCATGTTTATAGAGATGGCGGTGTAGATATTTCCATGTTTATAGAGATAGCATTGTAGATATTTACATGTTTATACAGATCGCTGTGTAGATATTTCCATGTGTATACAGATGTCATTGTAGGTATTTCAATGTTTATACCGATGACTCTATAGGTATTTCCATGTTTTTACAGATGACAGTGCAGATATTTCCATGTTTATAGAGATAGCGGTGTAGATATTTCCATGTTTGTACAGATGGCGGTGTTGATATTTCCATCTATACAGAGATGGCCGTGTAGATATTTCCATGTTTATACAGATGGCGGCGTAGATATTTCCTTTGACATGCAGATGGCGGTGTAGATATTTCCATGTTTACACAGATGGTGGTGTAGATATTTCCGTGTTTATACACATGGAGGAGTAGATACTTCCATCTTTATGGAGATGGCATTGTAGATATTTTCATGTTTATAGAGATGGCGGTGTAGATATTTCCATATTTATAGAGATAGCGGTGTAGATATTTCCATCTTTCTACAGATGGCAGTGTAGATATTTCCATGTTTATACAGATGGCGGTGTAGATATTTCCATATTTATACAGATGTCTGTGTAGATATTTCCATGTGTATACAGATGGTATTGTAGGTATTTCCATGTTTATACAGATGGTGGTGTAGATATTTCCATGTTTATTCAGATGACTGTGTAGATATTTCCATGTTTTTACAGATGGCAGTGTAGATATTTCAATGTTTATAGAGATGGCGCTGTAGATATTTCCATGTTTATACAGATCGCGGTGTAGATATTTCCATGTTTATACAGATAGCGGTGTAGATATTTCCATGTTTTTACAGATATCGGTGTAGATATTTCCACCTTTACAGAGATTGCGGTGTAGATATTTCCATCTTTCCACAGATGGCATTGTAGATATTTCCATGTTTATACAGAGGGCGGTGTAGATATTTCCATGTTTATATAGATGGTGGTGTAGATATTACTATGTTTATACAGATAGCGGTGTATATATTTCCATATTTATACAGATCGTGTTGAAGACATTTCCATGTTTATACAGATGTCTGTGTAGATATTTCCCTGTTTATACAGATCGCGTTGTAGATATTTCCATGTTTATACAGATAGCGGTGTAGATATTTCCATGTTTATACAGATAGCGTTGTAGATATTTCCATGTTTATAGAGATAGCGGTGTAGGTGTTTCCATGTTTATAGACATAGCGGTGTAGATATTTCCATGTTTATATAGATGGCGTTGTAGATATTTCCATGTTTATACCGATAGCGGTGTTGGTATTTCCACGTTTATAGCGATTGCGATGTAGATATTTCCATGTTTATACAGCTCGCGGTGCAGATATTTATATCTTTATACAGATGGCATTGTAGATATTTCCTTATTCACACAGATGGCGGTGTAGATATTTCCATGTTTATACAGATGGCGGAGTAGTTAGTTCCATGTTTATGGAGATGGCAGTGTAGATATTTTCATGTTTATAGAGATGGCGGTGTAGATATTTCCATGTTTATAGAGATAGCAGTGTAGATATTTACATATTTATACAGATGGCTGTGTAGATATTTCCATGTGCATACAGATGGCATTGTAGATATTTCCATGTTTATACAGATGACTGTACAGGTATTTCCATGTTTTTACAGATGGCAGTGCAGATATTTCCATGTTTATAGAGATAGCGGTGTAGATATTTCCATGTTTGCACAGATGTCGGTGTTGATATTTCCATCTATACACAGATGGCCGTGTAGTTATTTCCATGTTTATACAGATGGTTGCGTAGATATTTCCATGGACATGCAGATGGCGGTGTAGATATTTCCATGTTTATACAGATAGCGGTGTAGATATTTCCATGTTTTCACAGATGGTGGTGTAGATATTTCCGTGTTTATACACATGGTGGAGTAGATACTTCCATCTTTATGGAGATGGCGGTGTAGACATTTTCATGTTTATAGAGATGGCGGTGTAGATATTTCCATATTTATAGAGATAGCGGTGTAGATATTTCCATCTTTCTACAGATGGCAGTGTAGATATTTCCATGTTTACACAGATGGCGGTGTAGATATTTCCATGTTTATACAGATATCGGTGTAGATATTTCCATGTTTACACAGATTGCGGTGTAGATATTTCCATCTTTCTACAGATGGCATTGTAGATATTTCCATGTTTATACAGATGGCGGTGTAGATATTTCCATGTTTATATAGATGGTGGTGTAGATATTTCCATGTTTATACAGATAGCGGTGTAGATATTTCCATGTTTATAGAGATAGCGGTGTAGGTATTTCCATGTTTATAGACATAGCGGTGTAGATATTTCCATGTTTATATAGATGGCGTTGTAGATATTTCCATGTTTATACCGATAGCGGTGTTGGTATTTCCACATTTATACAGATAGCGATGTAGATATTTCCATGTTTATACAGCTCGCGGTGCAGATATTTATATCTTTATACAGATGGCATTGTAGATATTTCCTTATTCACACAGATGGCGGTGTAGATGTTTCCATGTTTATACAGATGGCGGAGTAGTTAGTTCCATGTTTATGGAGATGGCAGTGTACATATTTTCATGTGTATAGAGATGGCGGTGTAGTTATTTCCATGTTTATAGAGATAGCAGTGTATATATTTTCATGTTTATACAGATGGCTGTGTAGATATTTCCTTGTGTATACAGACGGCATTGTAGATATTTCCATGTTTATACAGATGACTGTATAGGTATTTCCATGTTTTTACAGATGGCAGTGCAGATATTTCCATGTTTATAGAGATAGCGGTGTAGATAGTTCCATGTTTCTACAGATGGCGGTGTTGATATTTCCATCTATACAAAGATGGCCGTGTAGATATTATCATGTTTATACAAATGGCGGCCTAGATATTTCCATGGACATGCAGATGGCGGTGTAGATATTTCCATGTTTATACAGACAGCGGTGTAGTTATTTCCATGTTTACACAGATGGTGGTGTAGATATTTCCGTGTTTATACACATGGCGGAGTAGATACTTCCATCTTTATGGAGATGGCAGTGTAGATATTTTCATGTTTATAGAGATGGCGGTGTAGATATTTCCATATTTATAGAGATAGCGGTGTAGATATTTCCATCTTTCTACAGATGGCAGTGTAGATATTTCCATGTTTATACAGATGGCGGTGTAGATATTTCCATATTTATACAGATGTCTGTGTAGATATTTCCATGTGTATACAGATGGTATTGTAGGTATTTCCATGTTTATACAGATGGTGGTGTAGATATTTCCATGTTTATTCAGATGACTGCGTAGATATTTCCATGTTTTTACAGATGGCAGTGTAGATATTTCAATGTTTATAGAGATGGCGCTGTAGATATTTCCATGTTTATACAGATCGTGGTGTAGATATTTCCATGTTTATACAGATAGCGGTGTAGATATTTCCATGTTTTTACAGATATCGGTGTAGATATTTCCATGTTTACACAGATTGCGGTGTAGATATTTCCATCTTTCTACAGATGGCATTGTAGATATTTCCATGTTTATACAGATGGCGGTGTAGATATATCCATGTTTATATAGATGGTGGTGTAGATATTACCATGTTTATACAGATAGCGGTGTAGATATTTCCATGTTTATACAGATCATGGTGAAGACATTTCCATGTTTATACAGATCGCGGTGTAGATATTTCCCTGTTTATACAGACCGCGGTGTAGATATTTCCATGTTTATACAGATAGCGGTGTAGATATTTCCATGTTTATACAGATAGCGGTGTAGATATTTCCTTGTTTATACAGATAGCGGTGTAGGTATTTCCATGTTTATAGACATAGCGGTGTAGATATTTCCATGTTTATATAGATGGCGTTGTAGATATTTCCATGTTTATACCGATAGCGGTGTTGGTATTTCCATGTTTATACAGATAGCGATGTAGATATTTCCATGTTTATACAGCTCCCGGTGCGGATATTTATATCTTTCTACAGATGGCATTGTAGATATTTCCTTATTCACACAGATGGCGGTGTAGATGTTTCCATGTTTATACAGATGGCGGAGTAGTTAGTTCCACGTTTATGGAGATGGCAGTGTACATATTTTCATGTGTATAGAGATGGCGGTGTAGTTATTTCCATGTTTATAGAGATAGCAGTGTATATATTTTCATGTTTATACAGATGGCTGTGTAGATATTTCCATGTGTATACAGACGGCATTGTAGATATTTCCATGTTTATACAGATGACTGTATAGGTATTTCCATGTTTTTACAGATGGCAGTGCAGATATTTCCATGTTTATAGAGATAGCGGTGTAGATAATTCCATGTTTCTACAGATGGCGGTGTTGATATTTCCATCTATACACAGATGGCCGTGTAGATATTTCCATGTTTATACAGATGGCGGCCTAGATATTTCCATGGACATGCAGATGGCGGTGTAGATATTTCCATGTTTATACAGACAGCGGTGTAGTTATTTCCATGTTTACAAAGATGGTGGTGTAGATATTTCCGTGTTTATACACATGGCGGAGTAGATACTTCCATCTTTATGGAGATGGCAGTGTAGATATTTTCATGTTTATAGAGATGGCGGTGTAGATATTTCCATATTTATAGACATAGCGGTGTAGATATTTCCATCTTTCTACAGATGGCAGTGTAGATATTTCCATGTTTATACAGATGGCGGTGTAGATATTTCCATATTTATACAGATGTCTGTGTAGATATTTCCATGTGTATACAGATGGTATTGTAGGTATTTCCATGTTTATACAGATGGTGGTGTAGATATTTCAATGTTTATTCAGATGACTGTGTAGATATTTCCATGTTTTTACAGATGACAGTGTAGATATTTCAGTGTTTATAGATATGGCGCTGTAGATATTTCCATGTTTATACAGATGGCGGTGTAGATATTTCCATGTTTATACAGATAGCGGTGTAGATATTTCCATGTTTTTACAGATATCGGTGTAGATATTTCCATGTTTACACAGATTGCGGTGTAGATATTTCCATCTTTCTACAGATGGCGTTGTAGATATTTCCATGTTTATATGGATGGCGGTGTAGATATTTCCATGTTTATATAGATGGTGGTGTAGATATTACCATGTTTATACAGATAGCGGTGTAGATATTTCCATGTTTATACAGATCGTGGTGAAGACATTTCCATGTTTATACAGATCACGGTGTATTAATTTCCCTGTTTATACAGATCGTGGTGTAGATATTTCCATGTTTATACAGATAGCGGTGTAGATATTTCCATGTTTATACAGATAGCGGTGTAGATATTTCCATGTTTATACAGATAGCGGTGTAGATATTTCCATGTTTATAGAGATAGCGGTGTAGTTATTTCTATGTTTATAGACATAGCGGTGTAGATATTTCCATGTTTATATAGATGGCGTTGTAGATATTTCCATGTTTATACCGATAGCGGTGTTGGTATTTCCACGTTTATACAGATAGCGATGTAGATATTTCCATGTTTATACAGCTCGCGGTGCAGATATTTATATCTTTATACAGATGGCATTGTAGATATTTCCTTATTCACACAGATGGCGGTGTAGATGTTTCCATGTTTATACAGATGGCGGAGTAGTTAGTTCCATGTTTATGGAGATGGCAGTGTAGATATTTTCATGTGTATAGAGATGGCGGTGTAGATATTTCCATGTTTATAGAGATAGCAGTGTATATATTTACATGTTTATACAGATGGCTGTGTAGATATTTCCATGTGTATACAGATGGCATTGTAGTTATTTCCATGTTTATACAGATGACTGTATAGGTATTTCCATGTTTTTACAGATGGCAGTGCAGATATTTCCATGTTTATAGAGATAGAGGTGTAGATAGTTCCATGTTTGTACAGATGGCGGTGTTGATATTTCCATCTATACACAGATGGCCGGGTAGATATTTCCATGTTTATACAGATGGCGGCTTAGATATTTCCATGGACATGCAGATGGCGGTGTAGATATTTCCATGTTTATACAGACAGCGGTGTAGATATTTCCATGTTTACACTGATGTTGGTGTAGATATTTCCGTGTTTATACACATGGCGGAGTAGATACTTCCATCTTTATGGAGATGGCAGTGTAGATATTTTCATGTTTATACAGATGGCGGTGTAGTTATTTCCATGTTTACACAGATTGCGGTGTAGATATTTCCATCTTTCTACAGATGGCATTGTAGATATTTCCATGTTTATACAGATGGCGGTGTAGATATTTCCATGTTTATATAGATGGTGATGTAGATATTACCATGTTTATACAGATAGCGGTGTAGATATTTCCATGTTTATACAGATCGTGGTTAAGACATTTCCATGTTTATACAGATCGCGGTGTAGATATTTCCCTGTTTATACAGATCGCGGTGTAGATATTTCCATGTTTATAAAGATAGCGGTGTAGATATTTCCATGTTTATACAGATAGCGGTGTAGATATTTCCATGTTTATAGAGATAGCGGTGTAGGTATTTCCATGTTTATACACATAGCGGTGTAGATATTTCCATGTTTATATAGATGGCGTTGTAGATATTTCCATGTTTATACCGATAGCGGTGTTGGTATTTCCACATTTATACAGATAGCGATGTAGATATTTCCATGTTTATACAGCTCGCGGTGCAGATATTTATATCTTTATACAGATGGCATTGTAGATATTTCCTTATTCACACAGATGGCGGTGTAGATGTTTCCATGTTTATACAGATGGCGGAGTAGTAAGTTCCATGTTTATGGAGATGGCAGTGTAGATATTTTCATGTGTATAGAGATGGCGGTGTAATTATTTCCATGTTTATAGAGATAGCAGTGTATATATTTACATGTTTATACAGATGGCTGTGTACATATTTCCATGTGTATACAGATGGCATTGTAGATATTTCCATGTTTATACAGATGACTGTATAGGTATTTCCATGTTTTTACAGATGGCAGTGCAGATATTTCCATGTTTATAGAGATAGAGGTGTAGATAGTTCCATGTTTGTACAGATGGCGGTGTTGATATTTCCATCTATACACAGATGGCCGTGTAGATATTTCCATGTTTATAGAGATGGCGGCCTAGATATTTCCATGGACATGCAGATGGCGGTGTAGATATTTCCATGTTTATACAGACAGCGGTGTAGATATTTCCATGTTTACACAGATGTTGGCGTAGATATTTCCGTGTTTATACACATGGCGGAGTAGATACTTCCATCTTTATGGAGATGGCAGTGTAGATATTTTCATGTTTATAGAGATGGCGGTGTAGATATTTCCATATTTATAGAGATAGCGGTGTAGATATTTCCATCTTTCTACAGATGGCAGTGTAGATATTTCCATGTTTAACAGATGGTGGTGTAGATATTTCCATATTTATAGAGATGTCTGTGTAGATATTTCCATGTGTATACAGATGGTATTGTAGTTATTTCCATGTTTTTACAGATGGTGGTGTAGATATTTTCATGTTTATTCAGATGACTGTGTAGATATTTCCATGTTTTTACAGATGGCAGTGTAGATATTTCAATGTTTATAGAGATGGCGCTGTAGATATTTCCATGTTTATACAGATCGCGGTGTAGATATTTCCATGTTTATACAGATAGCTGTGTAGATATTTCCATGTTTTTACAGATATCGGTGTAGATATTTCCATGTTTACACAGATTGCGGTGTAGATATTTCCGTCTTTCTACAGATGGCATTGTAGACATTTCCATGTTTATACAGATGGCGGTGTAGATATTTCCATGTTTATATAGATGGTGGTGTAGATATTACCATGTTTATACAGATAGCGGTGTAGATATTTCCATGTTTATACAGATCGTTGTGAAGACATTTCCATGTTTATACAGATCGCGTTGTAGATATTTCCCTGTTTATACAGATCGCGGTGTAGATATTTCCATGTTTATACAGATAGCGGAGTAGGTATTTCCATGTTTATAGACATAGCGGTGTAGATATTTCCATGTTTATATAGATGGCGTTGTAGATATTTCCATGTTTATACCGATAGCGGTGTTGGTATTTCCACGTTTATACAGATAGCGATGTAGATATTTCCATGTGTATACAGCTCGCGGTGCAGATATTTATAACTTTATACAGATGGCATTGTAGATATTTCCTTATTCACACAGATGGCGGTGTAGACGTTTCCATGTTTATACAGATGGCGGAGTAGTTAGTTCCATGTTTATGGAGATGGCATTGTAGATATTTTCATGTGTATAAGATGGCAGTGTAGATATTTCCATGTTTATAGAGATAGCAGTGTATATATTTACATGTTTATACAGATGGCTGTGTAGATATTTCCATGTGTATGCAGATGGCATTGTAGTTATTTCCATGTTTATACAGATGACTGTATAGGTATTTGCATGTTTTTACAGATGGCAGTGTACTTATTTCCATGTTTATACAGATAGCGGTGTAGATAGTTCCATGTTTGTACAGATGGCGGTGTTGATATTTCCATCTATACACAGATGGCCGTGAAGATATTTCCATGTTTATACAGATGGCGGCCTAGATATTTCCATGGACATGCAGATGGCGGTGTAGATATTTCCATGTTTATACAGACAGCGGTGTAGATATTTCCGTGTTTACACAGATGGTGGTGTAGATATTTCCGTGTTTACACACATGGCGGAGTAGATACTTCCATCTTTATGGAGATGGCAGTGTAGATATTTTCATGTTTATAGAGATGGCGGTGTAGATATTTCCATATTTATAGAGATAGCGGTGTAGATATTTCCATCTTTCTTCAGATGGCAGTGTAGATATTTCCATGTTTATACAGATGGCGGTGTACATATTTCCATATTTATACAGATGTCTGTGTAGATATTTCCATGTGTATACAGATGGTATTGTAGGTATTTCCATGTTTATACAGATGGTGGTGTAGATATTTCCAGGTTTATTCAGATGACTGTGTAGATATTTCCATGTTTTTACAAATGGCAGTGTAGATATTTCAATGTTTATAGAGATGGCGCAGTAGATATTTCCATGTTTATTCAGATCGCGGTGTAGATATTTCCATGTTTACATAGATTGCGGTGTAGATATTTCCATCTTTCTTCAGATGGCATTGTAGGTATTTCCATGTTTATACAGATGGCGGTGTAGATATTTCCATGTTTATATAGATGGTGGTGTAGATATTACCATGTTTATACAGATAGCGGTGTAGATATTTCCATGTTTATACAGATCGTGGTGAAGACATTTCCATGTTCATACAGATCGCGGTGTAGATATTTCCCTGTTTATACAGATCGCGGTGTAGATATTTCCATGTTTATACAGATAGCGGTGTAGATATTTCCATGTTTATAGAAATAGCGGTGTAGGTATTTCCATGTTTATACAGACAGCGATGTTGGTATTTCCATGTTTATACAGCTCGCGGTGCACATATTTATATCTTTATACAGATGGCATTGTAGATATTTCCTTATTCACACAGATGGCGGTGTAGATATTTCCATGTTTATAGAGATAGCAGTGTATATATTTACATATTTATACAGATGGCTGTGTAGATATTTCCATGTGTATACAGATGGCATTGTAGATATTTCCATGTTTATACAGATGACTGTATAGGTATTTCCATGTTTTTACAGATGGCAGTGCAGATATTTCCATGTTTATAGAGATGGCGGCCTAGATATTTCCATGGACATGCAGATGGCGGTGTAGATATTTCCATGTTTATACAGACAGCGGTGTAGTTATTTCCATGTTTACACAGATGGTTGTGTAGATATTTCCGTGTTTATACACATGGCGGAGTAGATACTTCCATCTTTATGGAGATGGCAGTGTAGATAATTTCGTGTTTACACAGATGGTGGTGTAGATATTTCCGTGTTTATACACATGGCGGAGTAGATACTTCCATCTTTATGGAGATGGCAGTGTAGATATTTTCATGTTTATAGAGATGGCGGCGTAGATATTTCCATATTTATAGAGATAGCGGTGTAGATATTTCCATCTTTCTACAGATGGCCGTGTAGATATTTCCAAGTTTATACAGATGGCGGTGCAGATATTTCCATATTTATACAGATGTCTGTGTAGATATTTCCATGTGTATACATATGGTATTGTAGGTATTTCCATGTTTATACAGATGGTGGTGTAGATATTTCCATGTTTATTGAGATGACTGCGTATATATTTCCATGTTTTTCAGATGGCAGTGTAGATATTTCAATGTTTATAGGATGGCGCTGTAGATATTTCCATGTTTACACAGATCGCGGTGTAGATATTTCCAAGTTTATACAGATAGCGGTGTAGATATTTCCATGTTTTTACAGATATCGGTGTAGATACTTCCATGTTTACACAGATTGCGGTGTAGATATTTCCATCTTTCTACAGATGGCATTGTAGATACTTCCATGTTTATACAGATGGCGGTGTAGATATTTCCATGTTTATATAGATGGTGGTGTAGATATTACCATGTTTATACAGATAGCGGTGTAGATATTTCCATGTTTATAGAGATCGTGGTGAAGACATTTCCATGATTATACAAATCGCGGTGTAGATATTTCCATATTTATACAGATAGCGGTGTAGATATTTCCATGTTTATACAGATAGCGGTGTAGATATTTCCAAGTTTATGGAGATAGCGGTGTAGGTATTTCCATGTTTATAGACATAGCAGTGTAGATATTTCCATGTTTTTATAGATGGTGTTGTAGATATTTCCATGTTTATACCGAAAGCGGTGTTGGTATTTCCACGTTTATACTGATAGCGATGTAGATATTTCCACGTTTATACAGCTCGGGGTGCAGATATTTATATCTTTATACAGATGGCATTGTAGATATTTCCATGTTTATACAGATGACTGTATAGGTATTTGCATGTTTTTACAGGTGGCAGTGCATCTATTTCCATGTTTATAGAGATAGCGGTGTAGATATTTCCATGTTTGTACAGATGGTGGTGTTGATATTTCCATCTATACACAGATGGCCGTGTAGATATTTCCATGTTTATACAGATGGCGGCGTAGATATTTCCATGGACATGCAGATGGCGGTGTAGATATTTCCATGTTTATACAGACAGCGGGGTAGATATTTCCATGTTTACACAGATGGTGGTGTAGATATTTCCGTGTTTATACACATGGCGGAATAGATACTTCAATCTTTATGGAAATGGCAGTGTAGATATTTTCATGTTTATAGAGATGGCGGTGTAGGTATTTCCATATTTATAGAGATAGCGGTGTAGATATTTCCATCTTTCTACAGATGGCAGTGTAGATATTTCCATGTTTATACAGATGGCGGTGTAGATATTTCCATATTTATACTTATGTCTGTGTGGATATTTCCAGGTTTATACAGATGGTATTGTAGGTATTTCCATGTTTATACCGATGGTGGTGTAGATATTTCCATGTTAATTCAGATGGCTGTGTAGATATTTCCTTGTATTTACAGATGGCAGTGTAGATATTTCAATGTTTATAGAGATGGCGCTGTAGATATTTCCATGTTTTACAGATATCGGTGTAGATATTTCCATGTTTACACAGATTGCGGTGTAGATATTTCCATCTTTCTACAGATGGCATTGTAGATATTTCCATGTTTATACAGATGGTGGTGTAGATATTTCCATGTTTATACAGATCGTGGTGAAGACATTTCCATGTTTATACAGATCGTGGTGTAGATATTTCCCTGTTTATACAGATCGCGGTGTAGGTATTTCTATGTTTATACAGATAGCGGTGTAGATATTTCCATGTTTATACAGATAGCGGTGTAGATATTTCCATGTTTATAGAGATAGCGGTGTAGGTGTTTCCATGTTTATAGACATAGCGGTGTAGATATTTCCATGTTTATACAGATGGCGGTGTAGTTATTTCCATATTTATACAGATGTCTGTGTAGATATTTCCATGTGTATACAGATGGTATTGTAGGAATTTACATGTTTATACAGATGGTGGTGTAGATATTTCCATGTTTATTCAGATGACTGTGTAGATATTTCCATGTTTTTACAGATGGCAGTGTAGATATTTCAATGTTTATAGAGATGGCGCTGTATATATTTCCATGTTTAGACAGATCGCGGTGTAGATATTTCCATGTTTATACAGATAACGGTGTAGATATTTCCATGTTTTTACAGATAGCGGTGTAGTTATTTCCATGTTTACACAGATTGCGGTGTAGATATTTCCATCTTTCTACAGATGGCATTGTAGATATTTCCTTGTTTATACAGATGGCGGTGTAGATATTTCCATGTTTATATAGATGGTGGTGTAGATATTACCATGTTTATACAGATAGCGGTGTAGATATTTCCATGTTTATACAGATCGTGGTGAAGACAATTCCATGTTTATACAGATCACGTTGTAGATATTTCCCTGTTTATACAGATCGCGGTGTAGATATTTCCATGTTTAAAGAGATAGCGGTGTAGATATTTCCATCTTTATACAGATAGCGGTGTAGATATTTCCATGTTTATAGAGATGGCGTTGTAGATATTTCCATATTTATACCGATAGTGGTGTTGGTATTTCCACGTTTATACAGATAGCGATGTAGATATTTCCATGTTTATACAGCTCGCGGTGCAGATATTTATATCTTTATTCAGATGGCTTTGTAGATATTTCCTTATTCACACAGATGGCGTTGTAGATGTTTCCATGTTTACACAGATGGCGGAGTAGTTAGTTCCATGTTTATGGAGATGGCAGTGTAGATATTTTCATGTTTATAGAGATGGCGGTGTAGATATTTCCATGTTTATAGAGATAGCATTGTAGATATTTACATGTTTATACAGATCGCTGTGTAGATATTTCCATGTGTATACAGATGTCATTGTAGGTATTTCAATGTTTATACCGATGACTCTATAGGTATTTCCATGTTTTTACAGATGACAGTGCAGATATTTCCATGTTTATAGAGATAGCGGTGTAGATATTTCCATGTTTGTACAGATGGCGGTGTTGATATTTCCATCTATACAGAGATGGCCGTGTAGATATTTCCATGTTTATACAGATGGCGGCGTAGATATTTCCTTTGACATGCAGATGGCGGTGTAGATATTTCCATGTTTACACAGATGGTGGTGTAGATATTTCCGTGTTTATACACATGGAGGAGTAGATACTTCCATCTTTATGGAGATGGCATTGTAGATATTTTCATGTTTATAGAGATGGCGGTGTAGATATTTCCATATTTATAGAGATAGCGGTGTAGATATTTCCATCTTTCTACAGATGGCAGTGTAGATATTTCCATGTTTATACAGATGGCGGTGTAGATATTTCCATATTTATACAGATGTCTGTGTAGATATTTCCATGTGTATACAGATGGTATTGTAGGTATTTCCATGTTTATACAGATGGTGGTGTAGATATTTCCATGTTTATTCAGATGACTGTGTAGATATTTCCATGTTTTTACAGATGGCAGTGTAGATATTTCAATGTTTATAGAGATGGCGCTGTATATATTTCCATGTTTAGACAGATCGCGGTGTAGATATTTCCATGTTTATACAGATAACGGTGTAGATATTTCCATGTTTTTACAGATAGCGGTGTAGTTATTTCCATGTTTACACAGATTGCGGTGTAGATATTTCCATCTTTCTACAGATGGCATTGTAGATATTTCCTTGTTTATACAGATGGCGGTGTAGATATTTCCATGTTTATATAGATGGTGGTGTAGATATTACCATGTTTATACAGATAGCGGTGTAGATATTTCCATGTTTATACAGATCGTGGTGAAGACAATTCCATGTTTATATAGATCACGTTGTAGATATTTCCCTGTTTATACAGATCGCGGTGTAGATATTTCCATGTTTATACAGATAGCGGTGTAGATATTTCCATCTTTATACAGATAGCGGTGTAGATATTTCCATGTTTATAGAGATAGCGGAGTAGGAATTTCCAGGTTTATAGACATAGTGGTGTAGATATTTCCATGTTTATATAGATGGCGTTGTAGATATTTCCATATTTATACCGATAGCGGTGTTGGTATTTCCACGTTTATACAGATAGCGATGTAGATATTTCCATGTTTATACAGCTCGCGGTGCAGATATTTATATCTTTATTCAGATGGCTTTGTAGATATTTCCTTATTCACACAGATGGCGTTGTAGATGTTTCCATGTTTACACAGATGGCGGAGTAGTTAGTTCCATGTTTATGGAGATGGCAGTGTAGATATTTTCATGTTTATAGAGATGGCGGTGTAGATATTTCCATATTTATAGAGATAGCGGTGTAGATATTTCCATCTTTCTACAGATGGCAGTGTAGATATTTCCATGTTTATACAGATGGCGGTGTAGATATTTCCATATTTATACAGATGTCTGTGTAGATATTTCCATGTGTATACAGATGGTATTGTAGGTATTTCCATGTTTATACAGATGGTGGTGTAGATATTTCCATGTTTATTCAGATGACTGTGTAGATATTTCCATGTTTTTACAGATGGCAGTGTAGATATTTCAATGTTTATAGAGATGGCGCTGTAGATATTTCCATGTTTATACAGATCGCGGTGTAGATATTTCCATGTTTATACAGATAGCGGTGTAGATATTTCCATGTTTTTACAGATATCGGTGTAGATATTTCCACCTTTACAGAGATTGCGGTGTAGATATTTCCATCTTTCCACAGATGGCATTGTAGATATTTCCATGTTTATACAGAGGGCGGTGTAGATATTTCCATGTTTATATAGATGGTGGTGTAGATATTACTATGTTTATACAGATAGCGGTGTATATATTTCCATATTTATACAGATCGTGTTGAAGACATTTCCATGTTTATACAGATGTCTGTGTAGATATTTCCCTGTTTATACAGATAGCGGTGTAGATATTTCCATGTTTATACAGATAGCGTTGTAGATATTTCCATGTTTATAGAGATAGCGGTGTAGGTGTTTCCATGTTTATAGACATAGCGGTGTAGATATTTCCATGTTTATATAGATGGCGTTGTAGATATTTCCATGTTTATACCGATAGCGGTGTTGGTATTTCCACGTTTATAGCGATTGCGATGTAGATATTTCCATGTTTATACAGCTCGCGGTGCAGATATTTATATCTTTATACAGATGGCATTGTAGATATTTCCTTATTCACACAGATGGCGGTGTAGATATTTCCATGTTTATACAGATGGCGGAGTAGTTAGTTCCATGTTTATGGAGATGGCAGTGTAGATATTTTCATGTTTATAGAGATGGCGGTGTAGATATTTCCATGTTTATAGAGATAGCAGTGTAGATATTTACATATTTATACAGATGGCTGTGTAGATATTTCCATGTGCATACAGATGGCATTGTAGATATTTCCATGTTTATACAGATGACTGTACAGGTATTTCCATGTTTTTACAGATGGCAGTGCAGATATTTCCATGTTTATAGAGATAGCGGTGTAGATATTTCCATGTTTGCACAGATGTCGGTGTTGATATTTCCATCTATACACAGATGGCCGTGTAGTTATTTCCATGTTTATACAGATGGTTGCGTAGATATTTCCATGGACATGCAGATGGCGGTGTAGATATTTCCATGTTTATACAGATAGCGGTGTAGATATTTCCATGTTTTCACAGATGGTGGTGTAGATATTTCCGTGTTTATACACATGGTGGAGTAGATACTTCCATCTTTATGGAGATGGCGGTGTAGACATTTTCATGTTTATAGAGATGGCGGTGTAGATATTTCCATATTTATAGAGATAGCGGTGTAGATATTTCCATCTTTCTACAGATGGCAGTGTAGATATTTCCATGTTTACACAGATGGCGGTGTAGATATTTCCATGTTTATACAGATAGCGGTGTAGATATTTCCATGTTTATACAGATAGCGGAGTAGGTATTTCCATGTTTATAGACATAGCGGTGTAGATATTTCCATGTTTATATAGATGGCGTTGTAGATATTTCCATGTTTATACCGATAGCGGTGTTGGTATTTCCACGTTTATACAGATAGCGATGTAGATATTTCCATGTGTATACAGCTCGCGGTGCAGATATTTATATCTTTATACAGATGGCATTGTAGATATTTCCTTATTCACACAGATGGCGGTGTAGATGTTTCCATGTTTATACAGATGGCGGAGTAGTTAGTTCCATGTTTATGGAGATGGCAGTGTAGATATTTTCATGTGTATAGAGATGGCGGGGTAGATATTTCCATGTTTATAGAGATAGCAGTGTATATATTTACATGTTTATACAGATGGCTGTGTAGATATTTCCATGTGTATACGGATGGCGTTGTAGATATTTCCATGTTTATACAGATGACTGTATAGGTATTTCCATATTTTTACAGATGGTAGTGCAGATATTTCCATGTTTATAGAGATAGCGGTGTAGATAGTTCCATGTTTGTACAGATGGCGGTGTTGATATTTCCATCTATACACAGATGGCCGTGTAGATATTTCCATGTTTATACAGATGGTGGCTTAGATATTTCCATGGACATGCAGATGGCGGTGTAGATATTTCCATGTTTATACAGACAGCGGTGTAGATATTTCCATGTTTACACAGATGTTGGTGTAGATATTTCCGTGTTTATACACATGGCGGAGTAGATACTTCCATCTTTATGGAGATGGCAGTGTAGATATTTTCATGTTTATAGAGATGGCAGTGTAGATATTTCCATATTTATAGAGATAGCGGTGTAGATATTTCCATCTTTCTACAGATGGCAGTGTAGATATTTCCATGTTTATACAGATGGCGGTGTAGATATTTCCATATTTATAGAGATGTCTGTGTAGATATTTCCATGTGTATACAGATGGTATTGTAGGTATTTCCATGTTTATACGGATGGTGGTGTAGATATTTCCATGTTTATTCAGATGACTGTGTAGATATTTCCATGTTTTTACAGATGGCAGTGTAGATATTTCAATGTTTATAGAGATGGCGCTGTAGATATTTCCATGTTTATACAGATCGCGGTGTAGATATTTCCATGTTTATACAGATAACGGTGTAGATATTTCCATGTTTTTACAGATATCGGTGTAGATATTTCCATGTTTACACAGATTGCGGTGTAGATATTTCCATCTTTCTACAGATGGCATTGTAGATATTTCCATGTTTATACAGATGGCGGTGTAGATATTTCCATGTTTATACAGATCGTGTTGAAGGCATTTCCATGTTTATACAGATCGCGGTGTAGATATTTCCCTGTTTATACAGATCGCGGTGTAGATATTTCCATGTTTATACAGATAGCGGTGTAGATATTTCCATGTTTATACAGATAGCGGTGTAGATATTTCCATGTTTATAGAGATAGCGGTGTAGGTATTTCCATGTTTATAGACATAGCGGTGTAGATATTTCCATGTTTATATAGATGGCGTTGTAGATATTTCCATGTTTATACCGATAGCGGTGTTGGTATTTCCAGGTTTATACAGATAGCGATGTAGATATTTCCTTGTTTATACAGATCGCGGTGCAGATATTTATAACTTTATACAGATGGCATTGTAGATATTTCCTTATTCACACAGATGGCGGTGTAGACGTTTCCATGTTTATACAGATGGCGGAGTAGTTAGTTCCATGTTTATGGAGATGGCATTGTAGATATTTTCATGTGTATAAGATGGCAGTGTAGATATTTCCATGTTTATAGAGATAGCAGTGTATATATTTACATGTTTATACAGATGGCTGTGTAGATATTTCCATGTGTATGCAGATGGCATTGTAGTTATTTCCATGTTTATACAGATGACTGTATAGGTATTTGCATGTTTTTACAGATGGCAGTGTACTTATTTCCATGTTTATACAGATAGCGGTGTAGATAGTTCCATGTTTGTACAGATGGCGGTGTTGATATTTCCATCTATACACAGATGGCCGTGAAGATATTTCCATGTTTATACAGATGGCGGCCTAGATATTTCCATGGACATGCAGATGGCGGTGTAGATATTTCCATGTTTATACAGACAGCGGTGTAGATATTTCCGTGTTTACACAGATGGTGGTGTAGATATTTCCGTGTTTACACACATGGCGGAGTAGATACTTCCATCTTTATGGAGATGGCAGTGTAGATATTTTCATGTTTATAGAGATGGCGGTGTAGATATTTCCATATTTATAGAGATAGCGGTGTAGATATTTCCATCTTTCTTCAGATGGCAGTGTAGATATTTCCATGTTTATACAGATGGCGGTGTACATATTTCCATATTTATACAGATGTCTGTGTAGATATTTCCATGTGTATACAGATGGTATTGTAGGTATTTCCATGTTTATACAGATGGTGGTGTAGATATTTCCAGGTTTATTCAGATGACTGTGTAGATATTTCCATGTTTTTACAAATGGCAGTGTAGATATTTCAATGTTTATAGAGATGGCGCAGTAGATATTTCCATGTTTATTCAGATCGCGGTGTAGATATTTCCATGTTTACACAGATTGCGGTGTAGATATTTCCATCTTTCTTCAGATGGCATTGTAGGTATTTCCATGTTTATACAGATGGCGGTGTAGATATTTCCATGTTTATATAGATGGTGGTGTAGATATTACCATGTTTATACAGATAGCGGTGTAGATATTTCCATGTTTATACAGATCGTGGTGAAGACATTTCCATGTTCATACAGATCGCGGTGTAGATATTTCCCTGTTTATACAGATCGCGGTGTAGATATTTCCATGTTTATACAGATAGCGGTGTAGATATTTCCATGTTTATAGAAATAGCCGTGTAGGTATTTCCATGTTTATACAGACAGCGATGTTGGTATTTCCATGTTTATACAGCTCGCGGTGCACATATTTATATCTTTATACAGATGGCATTGTAGATATTTCCTTATTCACACAGATGGCGGTGTAGATGTTTCCATGTTTATACAGATGGCGGAGTAGTTAGTTCCATGTTTATGGAGATGGCAGTGTAGATATTTTCATGTGTATAGAGATGGCGGTGTAGATATTTCCATGTTTATAGAGATAGCAGTGTATATATTTACATATTTATACAGATGGCTGTGTAGATATTTCCATGTGTATACAGATGGCATTGTAGATATTTCCATGTTTATACAGATGACTGTATAGGTATTTCCATGTTTTTACAGATGGCAGTGCAGATATTTCCATGTTTATAGAGATGGCGGCCTAGATATTTCCATGGACATGCAGATGGCGGTGTAGATATTTCCATGTTTATACAGACAGCGGTGTAGTTATTTCCATGTTTACACAGATGGTTGTGTAGATATTTCCGTGTTTATACACATGGCGGAGTAGATACTTCCATCTTTATGGAGATGGCAGTGTAGATAATTTCGTGTTTACACAGATGGTGGTGTAGATATTTCCGTGTTTATACACATGGCGGAGTAGATACTTCCATCTTTATGGAGATGGCAGTGTAGATATTTTCATGTTTATAGAGATGGCGGCGTAGATATTTCCATATTTATAGAGATAGCGGTGTAGATATTTCCATCTTTCTACAGATGGCCGTGTAGATATTTCCAAGTTTATACAGATGGCGGTGCAGATATTTCCATATTTATACAGATGTCTGTGTAGATATTTCCATGTGTATACATATGGTATTGTAGGTATTTCCATGTTTATACAGATGGTGGTGTAGATATTTCCATGTTTATTGAGATGACTGTGTATATATTTCCATGTTTTTCAGATGGCAGTGTAGATATTTCAATGTTTATAGGATGGCGCTGTAGATATTTCCATGTTTACACAGATCGCGGTGTAGATATTTCCAAGTTTATACAGATAGCGGTGTAGATATTTCCATGTTTTTACAGATATCGGTGTAGATACTTCCATGTTTACACAGATTGCGGTGTAGATATTTCCATCTTTCTACAGATGGCATTGTAGATACTTCCATGTTTATACAGATGGCGGTGTAGATATTTCCATGTTTATATAGATGGTGGTGTAGATATTACCATGTTTATACAGATAGCGGTGTAGATATTTCCATGTTTATAGAGATCGTGGTGAAGACATTTCCATGATTATACAAATCGCGGTGTAGATATTTCCATATTTATACAGATAGCGGTGTAGATATTTCCATGTTTATACAGATAGCGGTGTAGATATTTCCAAGTTTATGGAGATAGCGGTGTAGGTATTTCCATGTTTATAGACATAGCAGTGTAGATATTTCCATGTTTTTATAGATGGTGTTGTAGATATTTCCATGTTTATACCGAAAGCGGTGTTGGTATTTCCACGTTTATACTGATAGCGATGTAGATATTTCCACGTTTATACAGCTCGGGGTGCAGATATTTATATCTTTATACAGATGGCATTGTAGATATTTCCATGTTTATACAGATGACTGTATAGGTATTTGCATGTTTTTACAGGTGGCAGTGCATCTATTTCCATGTTTATAGAGATAGCGGTGTAGATATTTCCATGTTTGTACAGATGGTGGTGTTGATATTTCCATCTATACACAGATGGCCGTGTAGATATTTCCATGTTTATACAGATGGCGGCGTAGATATTTCCATGGACATGCAGATGGCGGTGTAGATATTTCCATGTTTATACAGACAGCGGGGTAGATATTTCCATGTTTACACAGATGGTGGTGTAGATATTTCCGTGTTTATACACATGGCGGAATAGATACTTCCATCTTTATGGAAATGGCAGTGTAGATATTTTCATGTTTATAGAGATGGCGGTGTAGGTATTTCCATATTTATAGAGATAGCGGTGTAGATATTTCCATCTTTCTACAGATGGCAGTGTAGATATTTCCATGTTTATACAGATGGCGGTGTAGATATTTCCATATTTATACTTATGTCTGTGTGGATATTTCCAGGTTTATACAGATGGTATTGTAGGTATTTCCATGTTTATACCGATGGTGGTGTAGATATTTCCATGTTAATTCAGATGGCTGTGTAGATATTTCCTTGTATTTACAGATGGCAGTGTAGATATTTCAATGTTTATAGAGATGGCGCTGTAGATATTTCCATGTTTTACAGATATCGGTGTAGATATTTCCATGTTTACACAGATTGCGGTGTAGATATTTCCATCTTTCTACAGATGGCATTGTAGATATTTCCATGTTTATACAGATGGTGGTGTAGATATTTCCATGTTTATACAGATCGTGGTGAAGACATTTCCATGTTTATACAGATCGTGGTGTAGATATTTCCCTGTTTATACAGATCGCGGTGTAGGTATTTCTATGTTTATACAGATAGCGGTGTAGATATTTCCATGTTTATACAGATAGCGGTGTAGATATTTCCATGTTTATAGAGATAGCGGTGTAGGTGTTTCCATGTTTATAGACATAGCGGTGTAGATATTTCCATGTTTATACAGATGGCGGTGTAGTTATTTCCATATTTATACAGATGTCTGTGTAGATATTTCCATGTGTATACAGATGGTATTGTAGGAATTTACATGTTTATACAGATGGTGGTGTAGATATTTCCATGTTTATTCAGATGACTGTGTAGATATTTCCATGTTTTTACAGATGGCAGTGTAGATATTTCAATGTTTATAGAGATGGCGCTGTATATATTTCCATGTTTAGACAGATCGCGGTGTAGATATTTCCATGTTTATACAGATAACGGTGTAGATATTTCCATGTTTTTACAGATAGCGGTGTAGTTATTTCCATGTTTACACAGATTGCGGTGTAGATATTTCCATCTTTCTACAGATGGCATTGTAGATATTTCCTTGTTTATACAGATGGCGGTGTAGATATTTCCATGTTTATATAGATGGTGGTGTAGATATTACCATGTTTATACAGATAGCGGTGTAGATATTTCCATGTTTATACAGATCGTGGTGAAGACAATTCCATGTTTATACAGATCACGTTGTAGATATTTCCCTGTTTATACAGATCGCGGTGTAGATATTTCCATGTTTATACAGATAGCGGTGTAGATATTTCCATCTTTATACAGATAGCGGTGTAGATATTTCCATGTTTATAGAGATAGCGGAGTAGGAATTTCCAGGTTTATAGACATAGTGGTGTAGATATTTCCATGTTTATATAGATGGCGTTGTAGATATTTCCATATTTATACCGATAGCGGTGTTGGTATTTCCACGTTTATACAGATAGCGATGTAGATATTTCCATGTTTATACAGCTCGCGGTGCAGATATTTATATCTTTATTCAGATGGCTTTGTAGATATTTCCTTATTCACACAGATGGCGTTGTAGATGTTTCCATGTTTACACAGATGGCGGAGTAGTTAGTTCCATGTTTATGGAGATGGCAGTGTAGATATTTTCATGTTTATAGAGATGGCGGTGTAGATATTTCCATGTTTATAGAGATAGCATTGTAAATATTTACATGTTTATACAGATCGCTGTGTAGATATTTCCATGTGTATACAGATGTCATTGTAGGTATTTCAATGTTTATACCGATGACTCTATAGGTATTTCCATGTTTTTACAGATGACAGTGCAGATATTTCCATGTTTATAGAGATAGCGGTGTAGATATTTCCATGTTTGTACAGATGGCGGTGTTGATATTTCCATCTATACAGAGATGGCCGTGTAGATATTTCCATGTTTATACAGATGGCGGCGTAGATATTTCCTTTGACATGCAGATGGCGGTGTAGATATTTCCATGTTTACACAGATGGTGGTGTAGATATTTCCGTGTTTATACACATGGCGGAGTAGATACTTCCATCTTTATGGAGATGGCATTGTAGATATTTTCATGTTTATAGAGATGGCGGTGTAGTTATTTCCATATTTATAGAGATAGCGGTGTAGATATTTCCATCTTTCTACAGATGGCAGTGTAGATATTTCCATGTTTATACAGATGGCGGTGTAGATATTTCCATATTTATACAGATGTCTGTGTAGATATTTCCATGTGTATACAGATGGTATTGTAGGTATTTCCATGTTTATACAGATGGTGGTGTAGATATTTCCATGTTTATTCAGATGACTGTGTAGATATTTCCATGTTTTTACAGATGGCAGTGTAGATATTTCAATGTTTATAGAGATGGCGCTGTAGATATTTCCATGTTTATACAGATCGCGGTGTAGATATTTCCATGTTTATACAGATAGCGGTGTAGATATTTCCATGTTTTTACAGATATCGGTGTAGATATTTCCACCTTTACAGAGATTGCGGTGTAGATATTTCCATCTTTCCACAGATGGCATTGTAGATATTTCCATGTTTATACAGAGGGCGGTGTAGATATTTCCATGTTTATATAGATGGTGGTGTAGATATTACCATGTTTATACAGATAGCGGTGTATATATTTCCATATTTATACAGATCGTGTTGAAGACATTTCCATGTTTATACAGATGTCTGTGTAGATATTTCCCTGTTTATACAGATCGCGTTGTAGATATTTCCATGTTTATACAGATAGCGGTGTAGATATTTCCATGTTTATACAGATAGCGTTGTAGATATTTCCATGTTTATAGAGATAGCGGTGTAGGTGTTTCCATGTTTATAGACATAGCGGTGTAGATATTTCCATGTTTATATAGATGGCGTTGTAGATATTTCCATGTTTATACCGATAGCGGTGTTGGTATTTCCACGTTTATAGCGATTGCGATGTAGATATTTCCATGTTTATACAGCTCGCGGTGCAGATATTTATATCTTTATACAGATGGCATTGTAGATATTTCCTTATTAACCCTGATGGCGGTGTAGATATTTCCATGTTTATACAGATGGCGGAGTAGTTAGTTCCATGTTTATGGAGATGGCAGTGTAGATATTTTCATGTTTATAGAGATGGCGGTGTAGATATTTCCATGTTTATAGAGATAGCAGTGTAGATATTTACATATTTATACAGATGGCTGTGTAGATATTTCCATGTGCATACAGATGGCATTGTAGATATTTCCATGTTTATACAGATGACTGTACAGGTATTTCCATGTTTTTACAGATGGCAGTGAAGATATTTCCATGTTTATAGAGATAGCGGTGTAGATATTTCCATGTTTGCACAGATGTCGGTGTTGATATTTCCATCTATACACAGATGGCCGTGTAGTTATTTCCATGTTTATACAGATGGTTGCGTAGATATTTCCATGGACATGCAGATGGCGGTGTAGATATTTCCATGTTTATACAGATAGCGGTGTAGATATTTCCATGTTTTCACAGATGGTGGTGTAGATATTTCCGTGTTTATACACATGGTGGAGTAGATACTTCCATCTTTATGGAGATGGCGGTGTAGACATTTTCATGTTTATAGAGATGGCGGTGTAGATATTTCCATATTTATAGAGATAGCGGTGTAGATATTTCCATCTTTCTACAGATGGCAGTGTAGATATTTCCATGTTTACACAGATGGCGGTGTAGATATTTCCATATTTATACAGATGTCTGTGTAGATATTTCCATGTGTATACAGATGGTATTGTAGGTATTTCCATGTTTATACAGATGGTGGTGTAGATATTTCCATGTTTATTCAGATGACTGTGTAGATATTTCCATGTTTTTACAGATGGCAGTGTAGATATTTCAATGTTTATAGAGATGGCGCTGTAGATATTTCCATGTTTATACAGATCGCGGTGTAGATATTTCCATGTTTATACAGATAGCGGTGTAGATATTTCCATGTTTTTACAGATATCGGTGTAGATATTTCCATGTTTACACAGATTGCGGTGTAGATATTTCCATCTTTCTACAGATGGCATTGTAGATATTTCCATGTTTATACAGATGGCGGTGTAGATATTTCCATGTTTATATAGATGGTGGTGTAGATATTTCCATGTTTATACAGATAGCGGTGTAGATATTTCCATGTTTATACAGATAGCGGTGTAGGTATTTCCATGTTTATAGACATAGCGGTGTAGATATTTCCATGTTTATATAGATGGCGTTGTAGATATTTCCATGTTTATACCGATAGCGGTGTTGGTATTTCCACGTTTATACAGATAGCGATGTAGATATTTCCATGTTTATACAGCTCGCGGTGCAGATATTTATATCTTTATACAGATGGCATTGTAGATATTTCCTTATTCACACAGATGGCGGTGTAGATGTTTCCATGTTTATACAGATGGCGGAGTAGTTAGTTCCATGTTTATGGAGATGGCAGTGTACATATTTTCATGTGTATAGAGATGGCGGTGTAGTTATTTCCATGTTTATAGAGATAGCAGTGTATATATTTTCATGTTTATACAGATGGCTGTGTAGATATTTCCTTGTGTATACAGATGGCATTGTAGATATTTCCATGTTTATACAGATGACTGTATAGGTATTTCCATGTTTTTACAGATGGCAGTGCAGATATTTCCATGTTTATAGAGATAGCGGTGTAGATAGTTCCATGTTTCTACAGATGGCGGTGTTGATATTTCCATCTATACAAAGATGGCCGTGTAGATATTATCATGTTTATACAAATGGCGGCCTAGATATTTCCATGGACATGCAGATGGCGGTGTAGATATTTCCATGTTTATACAGACAGCGGTGTAGTTATTTCCATGTTTACTCAAATGGTGGTGTAGATATTTCCGTGTTTATACACATGGCGGAGTAGATACTTCCATCTTTATGGAGATGGCAGTGTAGATATTTTCATGTTTATAGAGATGGCGGTGTAGATATTTCCATATTTATAGAGATAGCGGTGTAGATATTTCCATCTTTCTACAGATGGCAGTGTAGATATTTCCATGTTTATACAGATCGTGGTGAAGACATTTCCATGTTTATACAGATCGCGGTGTAGATATTTCCCTGTTTATACAGACCGCGGTGTAGATATTTCCATGTTTATACAGATAGCGGTGTAGATATTTCCATGTTTATACAGATAGCGGTGTAGTTATTTCCATGTTTATACAGATAGCGGTGTAGGTATTTCCATGTTTATAGACATAGCGGTGTAGATATTTCCATGTTTATATAGATGGCGTTGTAGATATTTCCATGTTTATACCGATAGCGGTGTTGGTATTTCCATGTTTATACATATAGCGATGTAGATATTTCCATGTTTATACAGCTCCCGGTGCGGATATTTATATCTTTATACAGATGGCATTGTAGATATTTCCTTATTCACACAGATGGCGGTGTAGATGTTTCCATGTTTATACAGATGGCGGAGTAGTTAGTTCCATGTTTATGGAGATGGCAGTGTAGATATTTTCATGTGTATAGAGATGGCGGTGTAGTTATTTCCATGTTTATAGAGATAGCAGTGTATATATTTTCATGTTTATACAGATGGCTGTGTAGATATTTCCATGTGTATACAGACGGCATTGTAGATATTTCCATGTTTATACAGATGACTGTATAGGTATTTCCATGTTTTTACAGATTGCAGTGCAGATATTTCCATGTTTATAGAGATAGCGGTGTAGATAGTTCCATGTTTGTACAGATGGCGGTGTTGATATTTCCATCTATACACAGATGGCCGTGTAGATATTTCCATGTTTATACAGATGGCGGCCTAGATATTTCCATGGACATGCAGATGGCGGTGTAGATATTTCCATGTTTATACAGACAGCGGTGTAGATATTTCCATGTTTACACTGATGTTGGTGTAGATATTTCCGTGTTTATACACATGGCGGAGTAGATACTTCCATCTTTATGGAGATGGCAGTGTAGATATTTTCATGTTTATACACATGGCGGTGTAGTTATTTCCATATTTATAGAGATAGCGGTGTAGATATTTCCATCTTTCTACAGATGGCAGTGTAGATATTTCCATGTTTATACAGATGGTGGTGTAGATATTTCCATATTTATACAGATGTCTGTGTAGATATTTCCATGTGTATACAGATGGTATTGTAGGTATTTCCATGTTTATACAGATGGTGGTGTAGATATTTCCATGTTTATTCAGATGACTGTGTAGATATTTCCATGTTTTTACAGATGGCAGTGTAGATATTTCAGTGTTTATAGAGATGGCGCTGTAGATATTTCCATGTTTATACAGATCGCGGTGTAGATATTTCCATGTTTATACAGATAACGGTGTAGATATTTCCATGTTTTTACAGATATCGGTGTAGATATTTCCATGTTTACACAGATTGCGGTGTAGATATTTCCATCTTTCTACAGATGGCGTTGTAGATATTTCCATGTTTATACAGATAGCGGTGTAGATATTTCCATGTTTATAGAGATAGCGGTGTAGGTATTTCCATGTTTATAGACATAGCGGTGTAGATATTTCCATGTTTATATAGATGGCGTTGTAGATATTTCCATGTTTATACCGATAGCGGTGTTGGTATTTCCACGTTTATACAGATAGCGATGTAGATATTTCCATGTTTATACAGCTCGCGGTGCAGATATTTATATCTTTATAGAGATGGCATTGTAGATATTTCCTTATTCACACAGATGGCGGTGTAGATGTTTCCATGTTTATACAGATGGCGGAGTAGTTAGTTCCATGTTTATGGAGATGGCAGTGAAGATATTTTCATGTGTATAGAGATGGCGTTGTAGATATTTCCAGGTTTATAGAGATAGCAGTGTATATATTTACATGTTTATACAGATGGCTGTGTAGATATTTCCATGTGTATACAGACGGCATTGTAGATATTTCCATGTTTATGCAGATGACTGTAAAGGTATTTCCATGTTTTTACAGATGGCAGTGCAGATATTTCCATGTTTATAGAGATAGCGGTGTAGATAGTTCCATGTTTCTACAGATGGCGGTGTTGATATTTCCATCTATACACAGATGGCCGTGTAGATATTTCCATGTTTTTACAGATGGCGGACTAGATATTTCCATGGACATGCAGATGGCGGTGTAGATATTTCCAAGTTTATACAGACAGCGGTGTAGTTATTTCCATGTTTACACAGATGGTGGTGTAGATATTTCCGTGTTTATACACATGGCGGTGTAGATATTTCCATCTTTATGGAGATGGCAGTGTAGATATTTTCATGTTTATAGAGATGGCGGTGTAGATATTTCCATATTTATAGAGATAGCGGTGTAGATATTTCCATCTTTCTACAGATGGCAGTGTAGATATTTCCATGTTTATACAGATGGCGGTGTAGATATTTCAATATTTATACAGATGTCTGTGTAGATATTTCCATGTGTATACAGATGGTATTGTAGGTATTTCCATGTTTATACAGATGGTGGTGTAGATATTTCCATGTTTATTCAGATGACTGTGTAGATATTTCCATGTTTTTACAGATGGCAGTGTAGATATTTCAATGTTTATAGAGATGGCGCTGTAGATATTTCCATGTTTATACAGATCGCGGTGTAGATATTTCCATGTTTATACAGATAGCGGTGTAGATATTTCCATGTTTTTACAGATATCGGTGTAGATATTTCCATGTTTACACAGATTGCGGTGTAGATATTTCCATCTTTCTACAGATGGCATTGTAGATATTTCCATGTTTATACAGATGGCGGTGTAGATATTTCCATGTTTATATAGATGGTGGTGTAGATATTTCCATGTTTATACAGATAGCGGTGTAGATATTTCCATGTTTATAGAGATAGCGGTGTAGGTATTTCCATGTTTATAGACATAGCGGTGTAGATATTTCCATGTTTATATAGATGGCGTTGTAGATATTTCCATGTTTATACCGATAGCGGTGTTGGTATTTCCACATTTATACAGATAGCGATGTAGATATTTCCATGTTTATACAGCTCGCGGTGCAGATATTTATATCTTTATACAGATGGCATTGTAGATATTTCCTTATTCACACAGATGGCGGTGTAGATGTTTCCATGTTTATACAGATGGCGGAGTAGTTAGTTCCATGTTTATGGAGATGGCAGTGTACATATTTTCATGTGTATAGAGATGGCGGTGTAGTTATTTCCATGTTTATAGAGATAGCAGTGTATATATTTTCATGTTTATACAGATGGCTGTGTAGATATTTCCTTGTGTATACAGACGGCATTGTAGATATTTCCATGTTTATACAGATGACTGTATAGGTATTTCCATGTTTTTACAGATGGCAGTGCAGATATTTCCATGTTTATAGAGATAGCGGTGTAGATAGTTCCATGTTTGTACAGATGGCAGTGTTGACATTTCCATCTATACACAGATGGCCGTGTAGATATTTCCATGTTTATACAGATGGCGGCCTAGATATTTCCATGGACATGCAGATGGCGGTGTAGATATTTCCATGTTTATACAGACAGCGGTGTAGATATTTCCATGTTTACACAGATGTTGGTGTAGATATTTCCGTGTTTATACACATGGCGGAGTAGATACTTCCATCTTTATGGAGATGGCAGTGTAGATATTTTCATGTTTATAGAGATGGCGGTGTAGATATTTCCATATTTATAGAGATAGCGGTGTAGATATTTCCATCTTTCTACAGATGGCAGTGTAGATATTTCCATGTTTATACAGATGGCGGTGTAGATATTTCTATATTTATAGAGATGTCTGTGTAGATATTTCCATGTGTATACAGATGGTATTGTAGGTATTTCCCTGTTTATACAGATGGTGGTGTAGATATTTCCATGTTTATTCAGATGACTGTGTAGATATTTCCATGTTTTTACAGATGGCAGTGTAGATATTTCAATGTTTATAGAGATGGCGCTGTAGATATTTCCATGTTTATACAGATCGCGGTGTAGATATTTCCATGTTTATCCAGATAGCGGTGTAGATATTTCCATGTTTTTACAGATATCGGTGTATATATTTCCATGTTTACACAGATTGCGGTGTAGATATTTCCATCTTTCTACAGATGGCATTGTAGATATTTCCATGTTTATACAGATGGCGGTGTAGATATTTCCATGTTTATATAGATGGTGGTGTAGATATTTCCATGTTTATACAGATAGCGGTGTAGATATTTCCATGTTTATAGAGATAGCGGTGTAGGTATTTCCATGTTTATAGACATAGCGGTGTAGATATTTCCATGTTTATATAGATGGCGTTGTAGATATTTCCATGTTTATACCGATAGCGGTGTTGGTATTTCCACGTTTATACAGATAGCGATGTAGATATTTCCATGTTTATACAGCTCGCGGTGCAGATATTTATATCTTTATACAGATGGCATTGTAGATATTTCCTTATTCACACAGATGGCGGTGTAGATGTTTCCATGTTTATACAGATGGCGGAGTAGTTAGTTCCATGTTTATGGAGATGGCATTGTACATATTTTCATGTGTATAGAGATGGTGGTGTAGTTATTTCCATGTTTATAGAGATAGCAGTGTATATATTTTCATGTTTATACAGATGGCTGTGTAGATATTTCCTTGTGTATACAGACGGCATTGTAGATATTTCCATGTTTATACAGATGACTGTATAGGTATTTCCATGTTTTTACAGATGGCAGTGCAGATATTTCCATGTTTATAGAGATAGCGGTGTAGATAGTTCCATGTTTCTACAGATGGCGGTGTTGATATTTCCATCTATACAAAGATGGCCGTGTAGATATTATCATGTTTATACAAATGGCGGCCTAGATATTTCCATGGACATGCAGATGGCGGTGTAGATATTTCCATGTTTATACAGACAGCGGTGTAGTTATTTCCATGTTTACACAGATGGTGGTGTAGATATTTCCGTGTTTATACACATGGCGGAGTAGATACTTCCATCTTTATGGAGATGGCAGTGTAGATATTTTCATGTTTATAGAGATGGCGGTGTAGATATTTCCATATTTATAGAGATAGCGGTGTAGATATTTCCATCTTTCTACAGATGGCAGTGTAGATATTTCCATGTTTATACAGATGGCGGTGTAGATATTTCCATATTTATACAGATGTCTGTGTAGATATTTCCATGTGTATACAGATGGTATTGTAGGTATTTCCATGTTTATACAGATGGTGGTGTAGATATTTCCATGTTTATTCAGATGACTGCGTAGATATTTCCATGTTTTTACAGATGGCAGTGTAGATATTTCAATGTTTATAGAGATGGCGCTGTAGATATTTCCATGTTTATACAGATCGCGGTGTAGATATTTCCATGTTTATAGACATAGCGGTGTAGATATTTCCATGTTTATACAGATGGCGGTGTAGATATTTCCATGTTTATATAGATGGTGGTGTAGATATTACCATGTTTATACAGATAGCGGTGTAGATATTTCCATGTTTATACAGATCGTGGTGAAGACATTTCCATGTTTATACAGATCGCGGTGTAGATATTTCCCTGTTTATACAGATCGCGGTGTAGATATTTCCATGTTTATACAGATAGCGGTGTAGATATTTCCATGTTTATACAGATAGCGGTGTAGATATTTCCATGTTTATAGAGATAGCGGTGTAGTTATTTCCATGTTTATAGACATAGCGGTGTAGATATTTCCATGTTTATATAGATGGCGTTGTAGATATTTCCATGTTTATACCGATAGCGGTGTTGGTATTTCCACGTCTATACAGATAGCGATGTAGATATTTCCATGTTTATACAGCTCGCGGTGCGGATATTTATATCTTTATACAGATGGCATTGTAGATATTTCCTTATTCACACAGATGGCGGTGTAGATGTTTCCATGTTTATACAGATGGCGGAGTAGTTAGTTCCATGTTTATGGAGATGGCAGTGTAGATATTTTCATGTGTATAGAGATGGCGGTGTAGTTATTTCCATGTTTATAGAGATAGCAGTGTATATATTTTCATGTTTATACAGATGGCTGTGTAGATGTTTCCATGTGTATACAGACGGCATTGTAGATATTTCCATGTTTATACAGATGACTGTATAGGTATTTCCATGTTTTTACAGATGGCATTGCAGATAATTCCATGTTTATAGAGATAGCGGTGTAGATAGTTCCATGTTTGTACAGATGGCGGTGTTGACATTTCCATCTATACACAGATGGCCGTGTAGATATTTCCATGTTTATACAGATGGCGGCCTAGATATTTCCATGGACAGGCAGATGGCGGTTTAGATATTTACATGTTTATACAGACAGCGGTGTAGATATTTCCATGTTTACACAGATGTTGGCGTAGATATTTCCGTGTTTATACACATGGCGGAGTAGATACTTCCATCTTTATGGAGATGGCAGTGTAGATATTTTCATGTTTATAGAGATGGCGGTGTAGATATTTCCATATTTATAGAGATAGCGGTTTAGATATTTCCATCTTTCTACAGATGGCAGTGTAGATATTTCCATGTTTATACAGATGGTGGTGTAGATATTTCCATATTTATACAGATGTCTGTGTAGATATTTCCATGTGTATACAGATGGTATTGTAGGTATTTCCATGTTTATACAGATGGTGGTGTAGATATTTCCATGTTTATTCAGATGACTGCGTAGATATTTCCATGTTTTTACAGATGGCAGTGTAGATATTTCAATGTTTATAGAGATGGCGCTGTAGATATTTCCATGTTTATACAGATCGCGGTGTAGATATTTCCATGTTTATACAGATAGCGGTGTAGATATTTCCATGTTTTTACAGATATCGGTGTAGATATTTCCATGTTTACACAGATTGCGGTGTAGATATTTCCATCTTTCTACAGATGGCATTGTAGATATTTCCATGTTTATACAGATGGCGGTGTAGATATATCCATGTTTATATAGATGGTGGTGTAGATATTACCATGTTTATACAGATAGCGGTGTAGATATTTCCATGTTTATACAGATCGTGGTGAAGACATTTCCATGTTTATACAGATCGCGGTGTAGATATTTCCCTGTTTATACAGACCGCGGTGTAGATATTTCCATGTTTATACAGATAGCGGTGTAGATATTTCCATGTTTATACAGATAGCGGTGTAGATATTTCCATGTTTATACATATAGCGGTGTAGGTATTTCCATGTTTATAGACATAGCGGTGTAGATATTTCCATGTTTATATAGATGGCGTTGTAGATATTTCCATGTTTATACCGATAGCGGTGTTGGTATTTCCATGTTTATACAGATAGCGATGTAGATATTTCCATGTTTATACAGCTCCCGGTGCCGATATTTATATCTTTATACAGATGGCATTGTAGATATTTCCTTATTCACACAGATGGCGGTGTAGATGTTTCCATGTTTATACAGATGGCGGAGTAGTTAGTTCCATGTTTATGGAGATGGCAGTGTAGATATTTTCATGTGTATAGAGATGGCGGTGTAGTTATTTCCATGTTTATAGAGATAGCAGTTTATATATTTTCATGTTTATACAGATGGCTGTGTAGATATTTCCATGTGTATACAGACGGCATTGTAGATATTTCCATGTTTATACAGATGACTGTATAGGTATTTCCATGTTTTTACAGATGGCAGTGCAGATATTTCCATGTTTATAGAGATAGCGGTGTAGATAATTCCATGTTTCTACAGATGGCTGTGTTGATATTTCCATCTATACACAGATGGCCGTGTAGATATTTCCATGATTATACAGATGGCGGCCTAGATATTTCCATGGACATGCAGATGGCGGTGTAGATATTTCCATGTTTATACAGACAGCGGTGTAGTTATTTCCATGTTTACACAGATGGTGGTGTAGATATTTCCGTGTTTATACACATGGCGGAGTAGATACTTCCATCTTTATGGAGATGGCAGTGTAGATATTTTCATGTTTATAGAGATAGCGGTGTAGATATTTCCATCTTTCTACAGATGGCAGTGTAGATATTTCCATGTTTATACAGATGGCGGTGTAGATATTTCCATATTTATACAGATGTCTGTGTAGATATTTCCATGTGTATACAGATGGTATTGTAGGTATTTCCATGTTTATACAGATGGTGGTGTAGATATTTCCATGTTTATTCAGATGACTGTGTAGATATTTCCATGTTTTTACAGATGGCAGTGTAGATATTTCAGTGTTTATAGATATGGCGCTGTAGATATTTCCATGTTTATACAGATGGCGGTGTAGATATTTCCATGTTTATACAGATAGCGGTGTAGATATTTCCATGTTTTTACAGATATCGTTGTAGATATTTCCATGTTTACACAGATTGCGGTGTAGATATTTCCATCTTTCTACAGATGGCGTTGTAGATATTTCCATGTTTATACGGATGGCGGTGTAGATGTTTCCATGTTTATATAGATGGTGGTGTAGATATTACCATGTTTATACAGATAGCGGTGTAGATATTTCCATGTTTATACAGATCGTGGTGAAGACATTTCCATGTTTATACAGATCACGGTGTAGTAATTTCCCTGTTTATACAGATCGCGGTGTAGATATTTCCATGTTTATACAGATAGCGGTGTAGATATTTCCATGTTTATACAGATAGCGGTGTAGATATTTCCATGTTTATAGAAATAGCGGTGTAGTTATTTCTATGTTTATAGACATAGCGGTGTAGATATTTCCATGTTTATATAGATGGCGTTGTAGATATTTCCATGTTTATACCGATAGCGGTGTTGGTATTTCCACGTTTATACAGATAGCGATGTAGATATTTCCATGTTTATACAGCTCGCGGTGCAGATATTTATATCTTTATACAGATGGCATTGTAGATATTTCCTTATTCACACAGATGGCGGTGTAGATGTTTCCATGTTTATACAGATGGTGGAGTAGTTAGTTCCATGTTTATGGAGATGGCAGTGTAGATATTTTCATGTGTATAGAGATGGCGGTGTAGATATTTCCATGTTTATAGAGATAGCAGTGTATATATTTACATGTTTATACAGATGGCTGTGTAGATGTTTCCATGTGTATACAGACGGCATTGTAGATATTTCCATGTTTATACAGATGACTGTATAGGTATTTCCATGTTTTTACAGATGGCAGTGCAGATATTTCCATGTTTATAGAGATAGCGGTGTAGATAGTTCCATGTTTGTACAGATGGCAGTGTTGACATTTCCATCTATACACAGATGACCGTGTAGATATTTCCATGTTTATAGAGATATCGGTGTAGATAGTTCCATGTTTGTACAGATGGCAGTGTTGACATTTCCATCTATACACAGATGGCCGTGTAGATATTTCCATGTTTATACAGACAGCGGTGTAGATATTTCCATGTTTACACAGATGTTGGTGTAGATATTTCCGTGTTTATACACATGGCGGAGTAGATACTTCCATCTTTATGGAGATGGCAGTGTAGATATTTTCATGTTTATAGAGATGGCGGTGTAGATATTTCCATATTTATAGAGATAGCGGTGTAGATATTTCCATCTTTCTACAGATGGCAGTGTAGATATTTCCATGTTTATACAGATGGCGGTGTAGATATTTCCATATTTATAGAGATGTCTGTGTAGATATTTCCATGTGTATACAGATGGTATTGTAGGTATTTCCCTGTTTATACAGATGGTGGTGTAGATATTTCCATGTTTATTCAGATGACTGTGTAGATATTTCCATGTTTTTACAGATGGCAGTGTAGATAATTCAATGTTTATAGAGATGGCGCTGTAGATATTTCCATGTTCATACAGATCGCGGTGTAGATATTTCCATGTTTATACAGATAGCGGTGTAGATATTTCCATGTTTTTACAGATATCGGTGTATATATTTCCATGTTTACACAGATTGCGGTGTAGATATTTCCATCTTTCTACAGATGGCATTGTAGATATTTCCATGTTTATACAGATGGCGGTGTAGATATTTCCATGTTTATATAGATGGTGGTGTAGATATTTCCATGTTTATACAGATAGCGGTGTAGATATTTCCATGTTTATAGAGATAGCGGTGTAGGTATTTCCATGTTTATAGACATAGCGGTGTAGATATTTCCATGTTTATATAGATGGCGTTGTAGATATTTCCATGTTTATACCGATAGCGGTGTTGGTATTTCCACGTTTATACAGATAGCGATGTAGATATTTCCATGTTTATACAGCTCGCGGTGCAGATAATTATATCTTTATACAGATGGCATTGTAGATATTTCCTTATTCACACAGATGGCGGTGTAGATGTTTCCATGTTTATACAGATGGCGGAGTAGTTAGTTCCATGTTTATGGAGATGGCAGTGTACATATTTTCATGTGTATAGAGATGGTGGTGTAGTTATTTCCATGTTTATAGAGATAGCAGTGTATATATTTTCATGTTTATACAGATGGCTGTGTAGATATTTCCTTGTGTATACAGACGGCATTGTAGATATTTCCATGTTTATACAGATGACTGTATAGGTATTTCCATGTTTTTACAGATGGCAGTGCAGATATTTCCATGTTTATAGAGATAGCGGTGTAGATAGTTCCATGTTTCTACAGATGGCGGTGTTGATATTTCCATCTATACAAAGATGGCCGTGTAGATATTTTCATGTTTATACAAAAGGCGGCCTAGTTATTTCCATGGACATGCAGATGGCGGTGTAGATATTTCCATGTTTATACAGACAGCGGTGTAGTTATTTCCATGTTTACACAGATGGTGGTGTAGATATTTCCGTGTTTATACACATGGCGGAGTAGATACTTCCATCTTTATGGAGATGGCAGTGTAGATATTTTCATGTTTATAGAGATGGCGGTGTAGATATTTCCATATTTATAGAGATAGCGGTGTAGATATTTCCATCTTTCTACAGATGGCAGTGTAGATATTTCCATGTTTATACAGATGGCGGTGTAGATATTTCCATATTTATACAGATGTCTGTGTAGATACTTCCATGTGTATACAGATGGTATTGTAGGTATTTCCATGTTTATACAGATGGTGGTGTAGATATTTCCATGTTTATTCAGATGACTGCGTAGATATTTCCATGTTTTTACAGATGGCAGTGTAGATATTTCAATGTTTATAGAGATGGCGCTGTAGATATTTCCATGTTTATACAGATCGCCGTGTAGATATTTCCATGTTTATACAGATAGCGGTGTAAATATTTCCATGTTTTTACAGATATCGGTGTAGATATTTCCATGTTTACACAGATTGCGGTGTAGGTATTTCCATCTTTCTACAGATGGCATTGTAGATATTTCCATGTTTATACAGATGGCGGTGTAGATATATCCATGTTTATATAGATGGTGGTGTAGATATTACCATGTTTATACAGATAGCGGTGTAGATATTTCCATGTTTATACAGATCGTGGTGAAGACATTTCCATGTTTATACAGATCGCGGTGTAGATATTTCCCTGTTTATACAGACCGCGGTGAAGATATTTCCATGTTTATACAGATAGCGGTGTAGATATTTCCATGTTTATACAGATAGCGCTGTAGATATTTCCATGTTTATACAGATAGCGGTGTAGGTATTTCCATGTTTATAGACATAGCGGTGTAGATATTTCCATGTTTATATAGATGGCGTTGTAGATATTTCCATGTTTATACCGATAGCGGTGTTGGCATTTCCATGTTTATACAGATAGCGATATAGATATTTCCATGTTTATACAGCTCCCGGTGCGGATATTTATATCTTTATACAGATGGCATTGTAGATATTTCCTTATTCACACAGATGGCGGTGTAGATGTTTCCATGTTTATACAGATGGCGGAGTAGTTTGTTCCATGTTTATGGAGATGGCAGTGTAGATATTTTCATGTGTATAGAGATGGCGGTGTAGTTATTTCCATGTTTATAGAGATAGCAGTGTATATATTTTCATGTTTATACAGATGGCTGTGTAGATGTTTCCATGTGTATACAGACGGCATTGTAGATATTTCCATGTTTATACAGATGACTGTATAGGTATTTCCATGTTTTTACAGATGGCAGTGCAGATAATTCCATGTTTATAGAGATAGCGGTGTAGATAGTTCCATGTTTGTACAGATGGCGGTGTTGACATTTCCATCTATACACAGATGGCCGTGTAGATATTTCCATGTTTATACAGATGGCGGCCTAGATATTTCCATGGACATGCAGATGGCGGTGTAGATATTTCCATGTTTATACAGACAGCGGTGTAGATATTTCCATGTTTACACAGATGTTGGTGTAGATATTTCCGTGTTTATACACATGGCGGAGTAGATACTTCCATCTTTATGGAGATGGCAGTGTAGATATTTTCATGTTTATAGAGATGGCGGTGTAGATATTTCCATATTTATAGAGATAGCGGTGTAGATATTTCCACCTTTCTACAGATGGCAGTGTAGATATTTCCATGTTTATACAGATGGCGGTGTAGATATTTCCATATTTATACAGATGTCTGTGTAGATATTTCCATGTGTATACAGATGGTATTGTAGGTATTTCCATGTTTATACAGATGGTGGTGTAGATATTTCCATGTTTATTCAGATGACTGCGTAGATATTTCCATGTTTTTACAGATGGCAGTGTAGATATTTCAATGTTTATAGAGATGGCGCTGTAGATATTTCCATGTTTATACAGATCGCGGTGTAGATATTTCCATGTTTATACAGATAGCGGTGTAGATATTTCCATGTTTTTACAGATATCGGTGTAGATATTTCCATGTTTACACAGATTGCGGTTTAGATATTTCCATCTTTCTACAGATGGCGTTGTAGATATTTCCATGTTTATACGGATGGCGGTGTAGATATTTCCATGTTTATATAGATGGTGGTGTAGATATTACCATGTTTATACAGATAGCGGTGTAGATATTTCCATGTTTATACAGATCGTGGTGAAGACATTTCCATGTTTATACAGATCGCGGTGTAGATATTTCCCTGTTTATACAGACCGCGGTGTAGATATTTCCATGTTTATACAGATAGCGGTGTAGATATTTCCATGTTTATACAGATAGCGGTGTAGATATTTCCATGTTTATAGAGATAGCGGTGTAGGTATTTCCATGTTTATAGACATAGCGGTGTAGATATTTCCATGTTTCTATAGATGGCGTTGTAGATATTTCCATGTTTATACCGATAGCGGTGTTGTTATTTCCACGTTTATACAGATAGCGATGTAGATATTTCCATGTTTATACAGCTCCCGGTGCGGATATTTATATCTTTATACAGATGGCATTGTAGATATTTCCTTATTCACACAGATGGCGGTGTAGATGTTTCCATGTTTATACAGATGGCGGAGTAGTTAGTTCCATGTTTATGGAGATGGCAGTGTAGATATTTTCATGTGTATAGAGATGGCGGTGTAGATATTTCCATGTTTATAGAGATAGCAGTGTATATATTTACATGTTTATACAGATGGCTGTGTAGATATTTCCATGTGTACACAGACGGCATTGTAGATATTTCCATGTTTATGAAGATGACTGTATAGGTATTTCCATGTTTTTACAGATGGCAGTGCAGATATTTCCATGTTTATAGAGATAGCGGTGTAGATAGTTCCATGTTTCTACAGATGGCGGTGTTGATATTTCCATCTATACACAGATGGCCGTGTAGATATTTCCATGTTTTTACAGATGGCGGCCTAGATATTTCCATGGACATGCAGATGGCGGTGTAGATATTTCCAAGTTTATACAGACAGCGGTGTAGTCATTTCCATGTTTACACAGATGGTGGTGTAGATATTTCCGTGTTTATACACATGGCGGTGTAGATATTTCCATCTTTATGGAGATGGCAGTGTAGATATTTTCATGTTTATAGAGATGGCGGTGTAGATATTTCCATATTTATAGAGATAGCGGTGTAGATATTTCCATCTTTCTACAGATGTCAGTGTAGATATTTCCATGTTTATACAGATGGCGGTGTAGATATTTCCATATTTATACAGATGTCTGTGTAGATATTTCCATGTGTATACAGATGGTATTGTAGGTATTTCCATGTTTATACAGATGGTGGTGTAGATATTTCCAGGTTTATTCAGATGACTGTGTAGATATTTCCATGTTTTTACAGATGGCAGTGTAGATATTTCAATGTTTATAGAGATGGCGCTGTAGATATTTCCATGTTTATACAGATCGCCGTGTAGATATTTCCATGTTTATACAGATAGCGGTGTAAATATTTCCATGTTTTTACAGATATCGGTGTAGATATTTCCATGTTTACACAGATTGCGGTGTAGGTATTTCCATCTTTCTACAGATGGCATTGTAGATATTTCCATGTTTATACAGATGGCGGTGTAGATATATCCATGTTTATATAGATGGTGGTGTAGATATTACCATGTTTATACAGATAGCGGTGTAGATATTTCCATGTTTATACAGATCGTGGTGAAGACATTTCCATGTTTATACAGATCGCGGTGTAGATATTTCCCTGTTTATACAGACCGCGGTGAAGATATTTCCATGTTTATACAGATAGCGGTGTAGATATTTCCATGTTTATACAGATAGCGCTGTAGATATTTCCATGTTTATACAGATAGCGGTGTAGGTATTTCCATGTTTATAGACATAGCGGTGTAGATATTTCCATGTTTATATAGATGGCGTTGTAGATATTTCCATGTTTATACCGATAGCGGTGTTGGCATTTCCATGTTTATACAGATAGCGATATAGATATTTCCATGTTTATACAGCTCCCGGTGCGGATATTTATATCTTTATACAGATGGCATTGTAGATATTTCCTTATTCACACAGATGGCGGTGTAGATGTTTCCATGTTTATACAGATGGCGGAGTAGTTTGTTCCATGTTTATGGAGATGGCAGTGTAGATATTTTCATGTGTATAGAGATGGCGGTGTAGTTATTTCCATGTTTATAGAGATAGCAGTGTATATATTTTCATGTTTATACAGATGGCTGTGTAGATGTTTCCATGTGTATACAGACGGCATTGTAGATATTTCCATGTTTATACAGATGACTGTATAGGTATTTCCATGTTTTTACAGATGGCAGTGCAGATAATTCCATGTTTATAGAGATAGCGGTGTAGATAGTTCCATGTTTGTACAGATGGCGGTGTTGACATTTCCATCTATACACAGATGGCCGTGTAGATATTTCCATGTTTATACAGATGGCGGCCTAGATATTTCCATGGACATGCAGATGGCGGTGTAGATATTTCCATGTTTATACAGACAGCGGTGTAGATATTTCCATGTTTACACAGATGTTGGTGTAGATATTTCCGTGTTTATACACATGGCGGAGTAGATACTTCCATCTTTATGGAGATGGCAGTGTAGATATTTTCATGTTTATAGAGATGGCGGTGTAGATATTTCCATATTTATAGAGATAGCGGTGTAGATATTTCCACCTTTCTACAGATGGCAGTGTAGATATTTCCATGTTTATACAGATGGCGGTGTAGATATTTCCATATTTATACAGATGTCTGTGTAGATATTTCCATGTGTATACAGATGGTATTGTAGGTATTTCCATGTTTATACAGATGGTGGTGTAGATATTTCCATGTTTATTCAGATGACTGCGTAGATATTTCCATGTTTTTACAGATGGCAGTGTAGATATTTCAATGTTTATAGAGATGGCGCTGTAGATATTTCCATGTTTATACAGATCGCGGTGTAGATATTTCCATGTTTATACAGATAGCGGTGTAGATATTTCCATGTTTTTACAGATATCGGTGTAGATATTTCCATGTTTACACAGATTGCGGTGTAGATATTTCCATCTTTCTACAGATGGCGTTGTAGATATTTCCATGTTTATACGGATGGCGGTGTAGATATTTCCATGTTTATATAGATGGTGGTGTAGATATTACCATGTTTATACAGATAGCGGTGTAGATATTTCCATGTTTATACAGATCGTGGTGAAGACATTTCCATGTTTATACAGATCGCGGTGTAGATATTTCCCTGTTTATACAGACCGCGGTGTAGATATTTCCATGTTTATACAGATAGCGGTGTAGATATTTCCATGTTTATACAGATAGCGGTGTAGATATTTCCATGTTTATAGAGATAGCGGTGTAGGTATTTCCATGTTTATAGACATAGCGGTGTAGATATTTCCATGTTTCTATAGATGGCGTTGTAGATATTTCCATGTTTATACCGATAGCGGTGTTGTTATTTCCACGTTTATACAGATAGCGATGTAGATATTTCCATGTTTATACAGCTCCCGGTGCGGATATTTATATCTTTATACAGATGGCATTGTAGATATTTCCTTATTCACACAGATGGCGGTGTAGATGTTTCCATGTTTATACAGATGGCGGAGTAGTTAGTTCCATGTTTATGGAGATGGCAGTGTAGATATTTTCATGTGTATAGAGATGGCGGTGTAGATATTTCCATGTTTATAGAGATAGCAGTGTATATATTTACATGTTTATACAGATGGCTGTGTAGATATTTCCATGTGTACACAGACGGCATTGTAGATATTTCCATGTTTATGAAGATGACTGTATAGGTATTTCCATGTTTTTACAGATGGCAGTGCAGATATTTCCATGTTTATAGAGATAGCGGTGTAGATAGTTCCATGTTTCTACAGATGGCGGTGTTGATATTTCCATCTATACACAGATGGCCGTGTAGATATTTCCATGTTTTTACAGATGGCGGCCTAGATATTTCCATGGACATGCAGATGGCGGTGTAGATATTTCCAAGTTTATACAGACAGCGGTGTAGTCATTTCCATGTTTACACAGATGGTGGTGTAGATATTTCCGTGTTTATACACATGGCGGTGTAGATATTTCCATCTTTATGGAGATGGCAGTGTAGATATTTTCATGTTTATAGAGATGGCGGTGTAGATATTTCCATATTTATAGAGATAGCGGTGTAGATATTTCCATCTTTCTACAGATGTCAGTGTAGATATTTCCATGTTTATACAGATGGCGGTGTAGATATTTCCATATTTATACAGATGTCTGTGTAGATATTTCCATGTGTATACAGATGGTATTGTAGGTATTTCCATGTTTATACAGATGGTGGTGTAGATATTTCCAGGTTTATTCAGATGACTGTGTAGATATTTCCATGTTTTTACAGATGGCAGTGTAGATATTTCAATGTTTATAGAGATGGCGCTGTAGATATTTCCATGTTTATACAGATCGCGGTGTAGATATTTCCATGTTTATACAGATAGCGGTGTAGATATTTCCATGTTTTTACAGATATCGGTGTAGATATTTCCATGTTTACACAGATTGCGGTGCAGATATTTCCATCTTTCTACAGATGGCATTGTAGATATTTCCATGTTTATACAGATGGCGGTGTAGATATTTCCATGTTTATATAGATGGTGGTGTAGATATTTCCATGTTTATACAGATAGCAGTGTAGATATTTCCATGTTTATACAGATCGTGGTGAAGACATTTCCATGTTAATACAGATCGCGGTGTAGATATTTCCCTGTTTATACAGACCGCGGTGTAGATATTTCCATTTTTATACAGATCGCGGTGTAGATATTTCCATGTTTATACAGATAACGGTGTAGATATTTCCATGTTTTTACAGATATCGGTGTAGATATTTCCATGTTTACACAGATTGCGGTGTAGATATTTCCATCTTTCTACAGATGGCATTGTAGATATTTCCATGTTTATACAGATAGCGGTGTAGATATTTCCATGTTTATAGAGATAGCGGTGTAGGTATTTCCATGTTTATAGACATAGCGGTGTAGATATTTCCATGTTTATATAGATGGCGTTGTAGATATTTCCGTGTTTATACCGATAGCGGTGTTGGTATTTCCACGTTTATACAGATAGCGATGTAGATATTTCCATGTTTATACAGCTCGCGGTGCAGATATTTATATCTTTATAGAGATGGCATTGTAGATATTTCCTTATTCACACAGATGGCGGTGTAGATGTTTCCATGTTTATACAGATGGCGGAGTAGTTAGTTCCATGTTTATGGAGATGGCAGTGTAGATATTTTCATGTGTATAGAGATGGCGGTGTAGATGTTTCCATGTTTATAGAGATAGCAGTGTATATATTTACATGTTTATACAGATGGCTGTGTAGATATTTCCATGTGTATACAGACGGCATTGTAGATATTTCCATGTTTATGAAGATGACTGTATAGGTATTTCCATGTTTTTACAGATGGCAGTGCAGATATTTCCATGTTTATAGAGATAGCGGTGTAGATAGTTCCATGTTTCTACAGATGGCGGTGTTGATATTTCCATCTATACACAGATGGCCGTGTAGATATTTCCATGTTTTTACAGATGGCGGCCTAGATATTTCCATGGACATGCAGATGGCGGTGTAGATATTTCCAAGTTTATACAGACAGCGGTGTAGTTATTTCCATGTTTACACAGATGGTGGTGAAGATATTTCCGTGTTTATACACATGGCGGTGTAGATATTTCCATCTTTATGGAGATAGCAGTGTAGATATTTCCATCTTTCTACAGATGTCAGTGTAGATATTTCCATGTTTATACAGATGGCGGTGTAGATATTTCCATATTTATACAGATGTCTGTGTAGATATTTCCATGTGTATACAGATTGTATTGTAGGTATTTCCATGTTTATACAGATGGTGGTGTAGATATTTCCAGGTTTATTCAGATGACTGTGTAGATATTTCCATGTTTTTACAGATGGCAGTGTAGATATTTCCATGTTTATAGAGATGGCGCTGTAGATATTTCCATGTTTATACAGATCGCGGTGTAGATATTTCCATGTTTATACAGATAGCGGAGTAGATATTTCCATGTTTTTACAGATATCGGTGTAGATATTTCCATGTTTACACAGATTGCGGTGCAGATATTTCCATCTTTCTACAGATGGCATTGTAGATATTTCCATGTTTATACAGATGGCGTTGTAGATATTTCCATGTTTATATAGATGGTGGTGTAGATATTTCCATGTTTATACAGATAGCGGTGTAGATATTTCCATGTTTATACAGATCGTGGTGAAGACTTTAAATGTTAATACAGATCGCGGTGTAGATATTTCCCTGTTTATACAGACCGCGGTGTAGATATTTCCATGTTTATACAGATAGTGGTGTAGATATTTCCATGTTTATACAGATAGCGGTGTAGTTATTTCCATGTTTATACAGATAGCGGTGTAGGTATTTCCATGTTTATAGACATAGCGGTGTAGATATTTCCATGTTTATATACATGGCGTTGTAGATATTTCCATGTTTATACCGATAGCGGTGTTGGTATTTCCATGTTTATACAGATAGCGATGTAGATATTTCCATGTTTATACAGCTCCCGGTGCGGATATTTATATCTTTATACAGATGGCATTGTAGATATTTCCTTATTCACACAGATGGCGGTGTAGATGTTTCCATGTTTATACAGATGGCGGAGTAGTTAGTTCCATGTTTATGGAGATGGCAGTGTAGATATTTTCATGTTAATACAGATGGCTGTGTAGATATTTCCATGTGTATACAGATGGCATTGTAGATATTTCCATGTTTATACAGATGACTGTATAGGTATTTCCATGTTTTTACAGATGGCAGTGCAGATATTTCCATGTTTATAGAGATAGCGGTGTAGATAATTCCATGTTTCTACAGATGGTGGTGTTGATATTTCCATCTATACACAGATGGCCATGTAGATATTTCCATGTTTATACAGATGGCGGCCTAGATATTTCCATGGACATGCAGATGGCGGTGTAGATATTTCCATGTTTATACAGACAGCGGTGTAGTTATTTCCATGTTTACACAGATGGTGGTGTAGATATTTCCGTGTTTATACACATGGCGGAGTAGATACTTCCATCTTTATGGAGATGGCAGTGTAGATATTTTCATGTTTACAGAGATGGCGGTGTAGATATTTCCATATTTATAGAGATAGCGGTGTAGATATTTCCATCTTTTTACAGATGGCAGTGTAGATATTTCCATGTTTATACAGATGGCGGTGTAGATATTTCCATATTTATTCAGATGTCTGTGTAGATATTTCCATGTGTATACAGATGGTATTGTAGGTATTTCCATGTTTATACAGATGGTGGTGTAGATATTTCCATGTTTATTCAGATGACTGTGTAGATATTTCCATGTTTTTACAGATGGCAGTGTAGATATTTCAGTGTTTATAGATATGGCGCTGTAGATATTTCCATGTTTATACAGATGGCGGTGTAGATATTTCCATGTTTATACAGATAGCGGTGTAGATATTTCCATGTTTTTACAGATATCGGTGTAGATATTTCCATGTTTACACAGATTGCGGTGTAGATATTTCCATCTTTCTACAGATGGCGTTGTAGATATTTCCATGTTTATACGGATGGCGGTGTAGATATTTCCATGTTTATATAGATGGTGGTGTAGATATTACCATGTTTATACAGATAGCGGTGTACATATTTCCATGTTTATACAGATCGTGGTGAAGACATTTCCATGTTTATACAGATCACGGTGTAGTAATTTCCCTGTTTATACAGATCGCGGTGTAGATATTTCCATGTTTATACAGATAGCGGTGTAGATATTTCCATGTTTATACAGATAGCGGTGTAGATATTTCCATGTTTATAGAGATAGCGGTGTAGTTATTTCTATGTTTATAGACATAGCGGTGTAGATATTTCCATGTTTATATAGATGGCGTTGTAGATATTTCCATGTTTATACCGATAGCGGTGTTGGTATTTCCACGTTTATACAGATAGCGATGTAGATATTTCCATGTTTATACAGCTCGCGGTGCAGATATTTATATCTTTATACAGATGGCATTGTAGATATTTCCTTATTCACACAGATGGCGGTGTAGATGTTTCCATGTTTATACAGATGGCGGAGTAGTTAGTTACATGTTTATGGAGATGGCAGTGTAGATATTTTCATGTGTATAGAGATGGCGGTGTAGATATTTCCATGTTTATAGAGATAGCAGTGTATATATTTACATGTTTATACAGATGGCTGGGTAGATATTTCCATGTGTATACAGATGGCATTGTAGATATTTCCATGTTTATACAGATGACTGTATAGGTATTTCCATGTTTTTACAGATGGCAGTGCAGATATTTCCATGTTTATAGAGATAAAGGTGTAGATAGTTCCATGTTTGTACAGATGGCGGTTTTGATATTTCCATCTATACACAGATGGCCGTGTAGATATTTCCATGTTTATACAGATGGCGGCTTAGATATTTCCATGGACATGCAGATGGCGGTGTAGATATTTCCATGTTTATACAGACAGCGGTGTAGATATTTCCATGTTTACACTGATGTTGGTGTAGATATTTCCGTGTTTATACACATGGCGGAGTAGATACTTCCATCTTTATGGAGATGGCAGTGTAGATATTTTCATGTTTATACAGATTGCGGTGTAGGTATTTCCATATTTATACAGATAGCGGTGTAGATATTTCCATCTTTCTACAGATGGCAGTGTAGATATTTCCATGTTTATACAGATGGCGGTGTAGATATTTCCATATTTATACAGATGTCTGTGTAGATATTTCCATGTGTATACAGATGGTATTGTAGGTATTTCCATGTTTATACAGATGGTGGTGTAGATATTTCCATGTTTATTCAGATGACTGTGTAGATATTTCCATGTTTTTACAGATGGCAGTGTAGATATTTCAATGTTAATAGAGATGGCGCTGTAGATATTTCCATGTTTATACAGATCGCGGTGTAGATATTTCCATGTTTATACAGATAACGGTGTAGATATTTCCATGTTTTTACAGATATCGGTGTAGATATTTCCATGTTTACACAGATTGCGGTGTAGATATTTCCATCTTTCTACAGATGGCATTGTAGATATTTCCATGTTTATACAGATAGCGGTGTAGATATTTCCATGTTTATAGAGATAGCGGTGTAGGTATTTCCATGTTTATAGACATAGCGGTGTAGATATTTCCATGTTTATATAGATGGCGTTGTAGATATTTCCATGTTTATACCGATAGCGGTGTTGGTATTTCCACGTTTATACAGATAGCGATGTAGATATTTCCATGTTTATACAGCTCGCGGTGCAGATATTTATATCTTTATACAGATGGCATTGTAGATATTTCCTTATTCACACAGATGGCGGTGTAGATGTTTCCATGTTTATACAGATGGCGGAGTAGTTAGTTCCATGTTTATGGAGATGGCATTGTACATATTTTCATGTGTATAGAGATGGTGGTGTAGTTATTTCCATGTTTATAGAGATAGCAGTGTATATATTTTCATGTTTATACAGATGGCTGTGTAGATATTTCCTTGTGTATACAGACGGCATTGTAGATATTTCCATGTTTATACAGATGACTGTATAGGTATTTCCATGTTTTTACAGATGGCAGTGCAGATATTTCCATGTTTATAGAGATAGCGGTGTAGATAGTTCCATGTTTCTACAGATGGCGGTGTTGATATTTCCATCTATACAAAGATGGCCGTGTAGATATTATCATGTTTATACAAATGGCGGCCTAGATATTTCCATGGACATGCAGATGGCGGTGTAGATATTTCCATGTTTATACAGACAGCGGTGTAGTTATTTCCATGTTTACACAGATGGTGGTGTAGATATTTCCGTGTTTATACACATGGCGGAGTAGATACTTCCATCTTTATGGAGATGGCAGTGTAGATATTTTCATGTTTATAGAGATGGCGGTGTAGATATTTCCATGTTTATACAGATAGCGGTGTAGATATTTCCATGTTTTTACAGATATCGGTGTAGATATTTCCATGTTTACACAGATTGCGGTGCAGATATTTCCATCTTTCTACAGATGGCATTGTAGATATTTCCATGTTTATACAGATGGCGGTGTAGATATTTCCATGTTTATATAGATGGTGGTGTAGATATTTCCATGTTTATACAGATAGCAGTGTAGATATTTCCATGTTTATACAGATCGTGGTGAAGACATTTCCATGTTAATACAGATCGCGGTGTAGATATTTCCCTGTTTATACAGACCGCGCTGTAGATATTTCCATTTTTATACAGATCGCAGTGTAGATATTTCCATGTTTATACAGATAACGGTGTAGATATTTCCATGTTTTTACAGATATCGGTGTAGATATTTCCATGTTTACACAGATTGCGGTGTAGATATTTCCATCTTTCTACAGATGGCATTGTAGATATTTCCATGTTTATACAGATAGCGGTGTAGATATTTCCATGTTTATATAGATGGCGTTGTAGATATTTCCATGTTTATACCGATAGCGGTGTTGGTATTTCCACGTTTATACAGATAGCGATGTAGATATTTCCATGTTTATACAGCTCGCGGTGCAGATATTTATATCTTTATAGAGATGGCATTGTAGATATTTCCTTATTCACACAGATGGCGGTGTAGATGTTTCCATGTTTATACAGATGGCGGAGTAGTTAGTTCCATGTTTATGGAGATGGCAGTGTAGATATTTTCATGTGTATAGAGATGGCGGTGTAGATGTTTCCATGTTTATAGAGATAGCAGTGTATATATTTACATGTTTATACAGATGGCTGTGTAGATATTTCCATGTGTATACAGACGGCATTGTAGATATTTCCATGTTTATGAAGATGACTGTATAGGTATTTCCATGTTTTTACAGATGGCAGTGCAGATATTTCCATGTTTATAGAGATAGCGGTGTAGATAGTTCCATGTTTCTACAGATGGCGGTGTTGATATTTCCATCTATACACAGATGGCCGTGTAGATATTTCCATGTTTTTACAGATGGCGGCCTAGATATTTCCATGGACATGCAGATGGCGGTGTAGATATTTCCAAGTTTATACAGACAGCGGTGTAGTTATTTCCATGTTTACACAGATGGTGGTGTAGATATTTCCGTGTTTATACACATGGCGGTGTAGATATTTCCATCTTTATGGAGATGGCAGTGTAGATATTTTCATGTTTATAGAGATGGCGGTGTAGATATTTCCATATTTATAGAGATAGCAGTGTAGATATTTCCATCTTTCTACAGATGTCAGTGTAGATATTTCCATGTTTATACAGATGGCGGTGTAGATATTTCCATATTTATACAGATGTCTGTGTAGATATTTCCATGTGTATACAGATTGTATTGTAGGTATTTCCATGTTTATACAGATGGTGGTGTAGATATTTCCAGGTTTATTCAGATGACTGTGTAGATATTTCCATGTTTTTACAGATGGCAGTGTAGATATTTCAATGTTTATAGAGATGGCGCTGTAGATATTTCCATGTTTATACAGATCGCGGTGTAGATATTTCCATGTTTATACAGATAGCGGTGTAGATATTTCCATGTTTTTACAGATATCGGTGTAGATATTTCCATGTTTACACAGATTGCGGTGCAGATATTTCCATCTTTCTACAGATGGCATTGTAGATATTTCCATGTTTATACAGATGGCGGTGTAGATATTTCCATGTTTATACAGATAGCGGTGTAGTTATTTCCATGTTTATACAGATAGCGGTGTAGGTATTTCCATGTTTATAGACATAGCGGTGTAGATATTTCCATGTTTATATACATGGCGTTGTAGATATTTCCATGTTTATACCGATAGCGGTGTTGGTATTTCCATGTTTATACAGATAGCGATGTAGATATTTCCATGTTTATACAGCTCCCGGTGCGGATATTTATATCTTTATACAGATGGCATTGTAGATATTTCCTTATTCACACAGATGGCGGTGTAGATGTTTCCATGTTTATACAGATGGCGGAGTAGTTAGTTCCATGTTTATGGAGATGGCAGTGTAGATATTTTCATGTTAATACAGATGGCTGTGTAGATATTTCCATGTGTATACAGACGGCATTGTAGATATTTCCATGTTTATACAGATGACTGTATCGGTATTTCCATGTTTTTACAGATGGCAGTGCAGATATTTCCATGTTTATAGAGATAGCGGTGTAGATAATTCCATGTTTCTACAGATGGTGGTGTTGATATTTCCATCTATACACAGATGGCCGTGTAGATATTTCCATGTTTATACAGATGGCGGCCTAGATATTTCCATGGACATGCAGATGGCGGTGTAGATATTTCCATGTTTATACAGATCGCGGTGTAGATATTTCCATGTTTATACAGATAGCGGAGTAGATATTTCCATGTTTTTACAGATATCGGTGTAGATATTTCCATGTTTACACAGATTGCGGTGCAGATATTTCCATCTTTCTACAGATGGCATTGTAGATATTTCCATGTTTATACAGATGGCGGTGTAGATATTTCCATGTTTATATACATGGTGGTGTAGATATTTCCATGTTTATACAGATAGCAGTGTAGATATTTCCATGTTTATACAGATCGTGGTGAAGACATTTCCATGTTAATACAGATCGCGGTGTAGATATTTCCCTGTTTATACAGACCGCGCTGTAGTTATTTCCATTTTTATACAGATCGCAGTGTAGATATTTCCATGTTTATACAGATAACGGTGTAGATATTTCCATGTTTTTACAGATATCGGTGTAGATATTTCCATGTTTACACAGATTGCGGTGTAGATATTTCCATCTTTCTACAGATGGCATTGTAGATATTTCCATGTTTATACAGATAGCGGTGTAGATATTTCCATGTTTATATAGATGGCGTTGTAGATATTTCCATGTTTATACCGATAGCGGTGTTGGTATTTCCACGTTTATACAGATAGCGATGTAGATATTTCCATGTTTATACAGCTCGCGGTGCAGATATTTATATCTTTATAGAGATGGCATTGTAGATATTTCCTTATTCACACAGATGGCGGTGTAGATGTTTCCATGTTTATACAGATGGCGGAGTAGTTAGTTCCATGTTTATGGAGATGGCAGTGTAGATATTTTCATGTGTATAGAGATGGCGGTGTAGATGTTTCCATGTTTATAGAGATAGCAGTGTATATATTTACATGTTTATACAGATGGCTGTGTAGATATTTCCATGTGTATACAGACGGCATTGTAGATATTTCCATGTTTATGAAGATGACTGTATAGGTATTTCCATGTTTTTACAGATGGCAGTGCAGATATTTCCATGTTTATAGAGATAGCGGTGTAGATAGTTCCATGTTTCTACAGATGGCGGTGTTGATATTTCCATCTATACACAGATGGCCGTGTAGATATTTCCATGTTTTTACAGATGGCGGCCTAGATATTTCCATGGACATGCAGATGGCGGTGTAGATATTTCCAAGTTTATACAGACAGCGGTGTAGTTATTTCCATGTTTACACAGATGGTGGTGTAGATATTTCCGTGTTTATACACATGGCGGTGTAGATATTTCCATCTTTATGGAGATGGCAGTGTAGATATTTTCATGTTTATAGAGATGGCGGTGTAGATATTTCCATATTTATAGAGATAGCAGTGTAGATATTTCCATCTTTCTACAGATGTCAGTGTAGATATTTCCATGTTTATACAGATGGCGGTGTAGATATTTCCATATTTATACAGATGTCTGTGTAGATATTTCCATGTGTATACAGATTGTATTGTAGGTATTTCCATGTTTATACAGATGGTGGTGTAGATATTTCCAGGTTTATTCAGATGACTGTGTAGATATTTCCATGTTTTTACAGATGGCAGTGTAGATATTTCAATGTTTATAGAGATGGCGCTGTAGATATTTCCATGTTTATACAGATCGCGGTGTAGATATTTCCATGTTTATACAGATAGCGGTGTAGATATTTCCATGTTTTTACAGATATCGGTGTAGATATTTCCATGTTTACACAGATTGCGGTGCAGATATTTCCATCTTTCTACAGATGGCATTGTAGATATTTCCATGTTTATACAGATGGCGGTGTAGATATTTCCATGTTTATATAGATGGTGGTGTAGATATTTCCATGTTTATACAGATAGCGGTGTAGATATTTCCATGTTTATACAGATCGTGGTGAAGACATTTCCATGTTAATACAGATCGCGGTGTAGATATTTCCCTGTTTATACAGACCGCGGTGTAGATATTTCCATGTTTATACAGATAGCGGTGTAGATATTTCCATGTTTATACAGATAGCGGTGTAGATATTTCCATGTTTATACAGATAGCGGTGTAGTTATTTCCATGTTTATACAGATAGCGGTGTAGGTATTTCCATGTTTATAGACATAGCGGTGTAGATATTTCCATGTTTATATACATGGCGTTGTAGATATTTCCATGTTTATACCGATAGCGGTGTTGGTATTTCCATGTTTATACAGATAGCGATGTAGATATTTCCATGTTTATACAGCTCCCGGTGCGGATATTTATATCTTTATACAGATGGCATTGTAGATATTTCCTTATTCACACAGATGGCGGTGTAGATGTTTCCATGTTTATACAGATGGCGGAGTAGTTAGTTCCATGTTTATGGAGATGGCAGTGTAGATATTTTCATGTTAATACAGATGGCTGTGTAGATATTTCCATGTGTATACAGACGGCATTGTAGATATTTCCATGTTTATACAGATGACTGTATAGGTATTTCCATGTTTTTACAGATGGCAGTGCAGATATTTCCATGTTTATAGAGATAGCGGTGTAGATAATTCCATGTTTCTACAGATGGTGGTGTTGATATTTCCATCTATACACAGATGGCCGTGTAGATATTTCCATGTTTATACAGATGGCGGCCTAGATATTTCCATGGACATGCAGATGGCGGTGTAGATATTTCCATGTTTATACAGATCGCGGTGTAGATATTTCCATGTTTATACAGATAGCGGAGTAGATATTTCCATGTTTTTACAGATATCGGTGTAGATATTTCCATGTTTACACAGATTGCGGTGCAGATATTTCCATCTTTCTACAGATGGCATTGTAGATATTTCCATGTTTATACAGATGGCGGTGTAGATATTTCCATGTTTATATAGATGGTGGTGTAGATATTTCCATGTTTATACAGATAGCGGTGTAGATATTTCCATGTTTATACAGATCGTGGTGAAGACATTTCCATGTTAATACAGATCGCGGTGTAGATATTTCCCTGTTTATACAGACCGCGGTGTAGATATTTCCATGTTTATACAGATAGTGGTGTAGATATTTCCATGTTTATACAGATAGCGGTGTAGTTATTTCCATGTTTATACAGATAGCGGTGTAGGTATTTCCATGTTTATAGACATAGCGGTGTAGATATTTCCATGTTTATATACATGGCGTTGTAGATATTTCCATGTTTATACCGATAGCGGTGTTGGTATTTCCATGTTTATACAGATAGCGATGTAGATATTTCCATGTTTATACAGCTCCCGGTGCGGATATTTATATCTTTATACAGATGGCATTGTAGATATTTCCTTATTCACACAGATGGCGGTGTAGATGTTTCCATGTTTATACAGATGGCGGAGTAGTTAGTTCCATGTTTATGGAGATGGCAGTGTAGATATTTTCATGTTAATACAGATGGCTGTGTAGATATTTCCATGTGTATACAGATGGCATTGTAGATATTTCCATGTTTATACAGATGACTGTATAGGTATTTCCATGTTTTTACAGATGGCAGTGCAGATATTTCCATGTTTATAGAGATAGCGGTGTAGATAATTCCATGTTTCTACAGATGGTGGTGTTGATATTTCCATCTATACACAGATGGCCATGTAGATATTTCCATGTTTATACAGATGGCGGCCTAGATATTTCCATGGACATGCAGATGGCGGTGTAGATATTTCCATGTTTATACAGACAGCGGTGTAGTTATTTCCATGTTTACACAGATGGTGGTGTAGATATTTCCGTGTTTATACACATGGCGGAGTAGATACTTCCATCTTTATGGAGATGGCAGTGTAGATATTTTCATGTTTATAGAGATGGCGGTGTAGATATTTCCATATTTATAGAGATAGCGGTGTAGATATTTCCATCTTTTTACAGATGGCAGTGTAGATATTTCCATGTTTATACAGATGGCGGTGTAGATATTTCCATATTTATTCAGATGTCTGTGTAGATATTTCCATGTGTATACAGATGGTATTGTAGGTATTTCCATGTTTATACAGATGGTGGTGTAGATATTTCCATGTTTATTCAGATGACTGTGTAGATATTTCCATGTTTTTACAGATGGCAGTGTAGATATTTCAGTGTTTATAGATATGGCGCTGTAGATATTTCCATGTTTATACAGATGGCGGTGTAGATATTTCCATGTTTATACAGATAGCGGTGTAGATATTTCCATGTTTTTACAGATATCGGTGTAGATATTTCCATGTTTACACAGATTGCGGTGTAGATATTTCCATCTTTCTACAGATGGCGTTGTAGATATTTCCATGTTTATACGGATGGCGGTGTAGATATTTCCATGTTTATATAGATGGTGGTGTAGATATTACCATGTTTATACAGATAGCGGTGTACATATTTCCATGTTTATACAGATCGTGGTGAAGACATTTCCATGTTTATACAGATCACGGTGTAGTAATTTCCCTGTTTATACAGATCGCGGTGTAGATATTTCCATGTTTATACAGATAGCGGTGTAGATATTTCCATGTTTATACAGATAGCGGTGTAGATATTTCCATGTTTATAGAGATAGCGGTGTAGTTATTTCTATGTTTATAGACATAGCGGTGTAGATATTTCCATGTTTATATAGATGGCGTTGTAGATATTTCCATGTTTATACCGATAGCGGTGTTGGTATTTCCACGTTTATACAGATAGCGATGTAGATATTTCCATGTTTATACAGCTCGCGGTGCAGATATTTATATCTTTATACAGATGGCATTGTAGATATTTCCTTATTCACACAGATGGCGGTGTAGATGTTTCCATGTTTATACAGATGGCGGAGTTGTTAGTTCCATGTTTATGGAGATGGCAGTGTAGATATTTTCATGTGTATAGAGATGGCGGTGTAGATATTTCCATGTTTATAGAGATAGCAGTGTATATATTTACATGTTTATACAGATGGCTGGGTAGATATTTCCATGTGTATACAGATGGCATTGTAGATATTTCCATGTTTATACAGATGACTGTATAGGTATTTCCATGTTTTTACAGATGGCAGTGCAGATATTTCCATGTTTATAGAGATAAAGGTGTAGATAGTTCCATGTTTGTACAGATGGCGGTTTTGATATTTCCATCTATACACAGATGGCCGTGTAGATATTTCCATGTTTATACAGATGGCGGCTTAGATATTTCCATGGACATGCAGATGGCGGTGTAGATATTTCCATGTTTATACAGACAGCGGTGTAGATATTTCCATGTTTACACTGATGTTGGTGTAGATATTTCTGTGTTTATACACATGGCGGAGTAGATACTTCCATCTTTATGGAGATGGCAGTGTAGATATTTTCATGTTTATACAGATTGCGGTGTAGGTATTTCCATATTTATAGAGATAGCGGTGTAGATATTTCCATCTTTCTACAGATGGCAGTGTAGATATTTCCATGTTTATACAGATGGCGGTGTAGATATTTCCATATTTATACAGATGTCTGTGTAGATATTTCCATGTGTATACAGATGGTATTGTAGGTATTTCCATGTTTATACAGATGGTGGTGTAGATATTTCCATGTTTATTCAGATGACTGTGTAGATATTTCCATGTTTTTACAGATGGCAGTGTAGATATTTCAATGTTAATAGAGATGGCGCTGTAGATATTTCCATGTTTATACAGATCGCGGTGTAGATATTTCCATGTTTATACAGATAACGGTGTAGATATTTCCATGTTTTTACAGATATCGGTGTAGATATTTCCATGTTTACACAGATTGCGGTGTAGATATTTCCATCTTTCTACAGATGGCATTGTAGATATTTCCATGTTTATACAGATAGCGGTGTAGATATTTCCATGTTTATAGAGATAGCGGTGTAGGTATTTCCATGTTTATAGACATAGCGGTGTAGATATTTCCATGTTTATATAGATGGCGTTGTAGATATTTCCATGTTTATACCGATAGCGGTGTTGGTATTTCCACGTTTATACAGATAGCGATGTAGATATTTCCATGTTTATACAGCTCGCGGTGCAGATATTTATATCTTTATACAGATGGCATTGTAGATATTTCCTTATTCACACAGATGGCGGTGTAGATGTTTCCATGTTTATACAGATGGCGGAGTAGTTAGTTCCATGTTTATGGAGATGGCATTGTACATATTTTCATGTGTATAGAGATGGTGGTGTAGTTATTTCCATGTTTATAGAGATAGCAGTGTATATATTTTCATGTTTATACAGATGGCTGTGTAGATATTTCCTTGTGTATACAGACGGCATTGTAGATATTTCCATGTTTATACAGATGACTGTATAGGTATTTCCATGTTTTTACAGATGGCAGTGCAGATATTTCCATGTTTATAGAGATAGCGGTGTAGATAGTTCCATGTTTCTACAGATGGCGGTGTTGATATTTCCATCTATACAAAGATGGCCGTGTAGATATTATCATGTTTATACAAATGGCGGCCTAGATATTTCCATGGACATGCAGATGGCGGTGTAGATATTTCCATGTTTATACAGACAGCGGTGTAGTTATTTCCATGTTTACACAGATGGTGGTGTAGATATTTCCGTGTTTATACACATGGCGGAGTAGATACTTCCATCTTTATGGAGATGGCAGTGTAGATATTTTCATGTTTATAGAGATGGCGGTGTAGATATTTCCATGTTTATACAGATAGCGGTGTAGATATTTCCATGTTTTTACAGATATCGGTGTAGATATTTCCATGTTTACACAGATTGCGGTGCAGATATTTCCATCTTTCTACAGATGGCATTGTAGATATTTCCATGTTTATACAGATGGCGGTGTAGATATTTCCATGTTTATATAGATGGTGGTGTAGATATTTCCATGTTTATACAGATAGCAGTGTAGATATTTCCATGTTTATACAGATCGTGGTGAAGACATTTCCATGTTAATACAGATCGCGGTGTAGATATTTCCCTGTTTATACAGACCGCGCTGTAGATATTTCCATTTTTATACAGATCGCGGTGTAGATATTTCCATGTTTATACAGATAACGGTGTAGATATTTCCATGTTTTTACAGATATCGGTGTAGATATTTCCATGTTTACACAGATTGCGGTGTAGATATTTCCATCTTTCTACAGATGGCATTGTAGATATTTCCATGTTTATAGCAGATAGCGGTGTAGATATTTCCATGTTTATATAGATGGCGTTGTAGATATTTCCATGTTTATACCGATAGCGGTGTTGGTATTTCCACGTTTATACAGATAGCGATGTAGATATTTCCATGTTTATACAGCTCGCGGTGCAGATATTTATATCTTTATAGAGATGGCATTGTAGATATTTCCTTATTCACACAGATGGCGGTGTAGATGTTTCCATGTTTATACAGATGGCGGAGTAGTTAGTTCCATGTTTATGGAGATGGCAGTGTAGATATTTTCATGTGTATAGAGATGGCGGTGTAGATGTTTCCATGTTTATAGAGATAGCAGTGTATATATTTACATGTTTATACAGATGGCTGTGTAGATATTTCCATGTGTATACAGACGGCATTGTAGATATTTCCATGTTTATGAAGATGACTGTATAGGTATTTCCATGTTTTTACAGATGGCAGTGCAGATATTTCCATGTTTATAGAGATAGCGGTGTAGATAGTTCCATGTTTCTACAGATGGCGGTGTTGATATTTCCATCTATACACAGATGGCCGTGTAGATATTTCCATGTTTTTACAGATGGCGGCCTAGATATTTCCATGGACATGCAGATGGCGGTGTAGATATTTCCAAGTTTATACAGACAGCGGTGTAGTTATTTCCATGTTTACACAGATGGTGGTGTAGATATTTCCGTGTTTATACACATGGCGGTGTAGATATTTCCATCTTTATGGAGATGGCAGTGTAGATATTTTCATGTTTATAGAGATGGCGGTGTAGATATTTCCATATTTATAGAGATAGCAGTGTAGATATTTCCATCTTTCTACAGATGTCAGTGTAGATATTTCCATGTTTATACAGATGGCGGTGTAGATATTTCCATATTTATACAGATGTCTGTGTAGATATTTCCATGTGTATACAGATTGTATTGTAGGTATTTCCATGTTTATACAGATGGTGGTGTAGATATTTCCAGGTTTATTCAGATGACTGTGTAGATATTTCCATGTTTTTACAGATGGCAGTGTAGATATTTCAATGTTTATAGAGATGGCGCTGTAGATATTTCCATGTTTATACAGATCGCGGTGTAGATATTTCCATGTTTATACAGATAGCGGTGTAGATATTTCCATGTTTTTACAGATATCGGTGTAGATATTTCCATGTTTACACAGATTGCGGTGCAGATATTTCCATCTTTCTACAGATGGCATTGTAGATATTTCCATGTTTATACAGATGGCGGTGTAGATATTTCCATGTTTATATAGATGGTGGTGTAGATATTTCCATGTTTATACAGATAGCGGTGTAGATATTTCCATGTTTATACAGATCGTGGTGAAGACATTTCCATGTTAATACAGATCGCGGTGTAGATATTTCCCTGTTTATACAGACCGCGGTGTAGATATTTCCATGTTTATACAGATAGCGGTGTAGATATTTCCATGTTTATACAGATAGCGGTGTAGTTATTTCCATGTTTATACAGATAGCGGTGTAGGTATTTCCATGTTTATAGACATAGCGGTGTAGATATTTCCATGTTTATATACATGGCGTTGTAGATATTTCCATGTTTATACCGATAGCGGTGTTGGTATTTCCATGTTTATACAGATAGCGATCTAGATATTTCCATGTTTATACAGCTCCCGGTGCGGATATTTATATCTTTATACAGATGGCATTGTAGATATTTCCTTATTCACACAGATGGCGGTGTAGATGTTTCCATGTTTATACAGATGGCGGAGTAGTTAGTTCCATGTTTATGGAGATGGCAGTGTAGATATTTTCATGTTAATACAGATGGCTGTGTAGATATTTCCATGTGTATACAGACGGCATTGTAGATATTTCCATGTTTATACAGATGACTGTATAGGTATTTCCATGTTTTTACAGATGGCAGTGCAGATATTTCCATGTTTATAGAGATAGCGGTGTAGATAATTCCATGTTTCTACAGATGGTGGTGTTGATATTTCCATCTATACACAGATGGCCGTGTAGATATTTCCATGTTTATACAGATGGCGGCCTAGATATTTCCATGGACATGCAGATGGCGGTGTAGATATTTCCATGTTTATACAGATCGCGGTGTAGATATTTCCATGTTTATACAGATAGCGGAGTAGATATTTCCATGTTTTTACAGATATCGGTGTAGATATTTCCATGTTTACACAGATTGCGGTGCAGATATTTCCATCTTTCTACAGATGGCATTGTAGATATTTCCATGTTTATACAGATGGCGGTGTAGATATTTCCATGTTTATATAGATGGTGGTGTAGATATTTCCATGTTTATACAGATAGCGGTGTAGATATTTCCATGTTTATACAGATCGTGGTGAAGACATTTCCATGTTAATACAGATCGCGGTGTAGATATTTCCCTGTTTATACAGACCGCGGTGTAGATATTTCCATGTTTATACAGATAGTGGTGTAGATATTTCCATGTTTATACAGATAGCGGTGTAGTTATTTCCATGTTTATACAGATAGCGGTGTAGGTATTTCCATGTTTATAGACATAGCGGTGTAGATATTTCCATGTTTATATACATGGCGTTGTAGATATTTCCATGTTTATACCGATAGCGGTGTTGGTATTTCCATGTTTATACAGATAGCGATGTAGATATTTCCATGTTTATACAGCTCCCGGTGCGGATATTTATATCTTTATACAGATGGCATTGTAGATATTTCCTTATTCACACAGATGGCGGTGTAGATGTTTCCATGTTTATACAGATGGCGGAGTAGTTAGTTCCATGTTTATGGAGATGGCAGTGTAGATATTTTCATGTTAATACAGATGGCTGTGTAGATATTTCCATGTGTATACAGATGGCATTGTAGATATTTCCATGTTTATACAGATGACTGTATAGGTATTTCCATGTTTTTACAGATGGCAGTGCAGATATTTCCATGTTTATAGAGATAGCGGTGTAGATAATTCCATGTTTCTACAGATGGTGGTGTTGATATTTCCATCTATACACAGATGGCCATGTAGATATTTCCATGTTTATACAGATGGCGGCCTAGATATTTCCATGGACATGCAGATGGCGGTGTAGATATTTCCATGTTTATACAGACAGCGGTGTAGTTATTTCCATGTTTACACAGATGGTGGTGTAGATATTTCCGTGTTTATACACATGGCGGAGTAGATACTTCCATCTTTATGGAGATGGCAGTGTAGATATTTTCATGTTTATAGAGATGGCGGTGTAGATATTTCCATATTTATAGAGATAGCGGTGTAGATATTTCCATCTTTTTACAGATGGCAGTGTAGATATTTCCATGTTTATACAGATGGCGGTGTAGATATTTCCATATTTATTCAGATGTCTGTGTAGATATTTCCATGTGTATACAGATGGTATTGTAGGTATTTCCATGTTTATACAGATGGTGGTGTAGATATTTCCATGTTTATTCAGATGACTGTGTAGATATTTCCATGTTTTTACAGATGGCAGTGTAGATATTTCAGTGTTTATAGATCTGGCGCTGTAGATATTTCCATGTTTATACAGATGGCGGTGTAGATATTTCCATGTTTATAAAGATAGCGGTGTAGATATTTCCATGTTTTTACAGATATCGGTGTAGATATTTCCATGTTTACACAGATTGCGGTGTAGATATTTCCATCTTTCTACAGATGGCGTTGTAGATATTTCCATGTTTATACGGATGGCGGTGTAGATATTTCCATGTTTATATAGATGGTGGTGTAGATATTACCATGTTTATACAGATAGCGGTGTACATATTTCCATGTTTATACAGATCGTGGTGAAGACATTTCCATGTTTATACAGATCACGGTGTAGTAATTTCCCTGTTTATACAGATCGCGGTGTAGATATTTCCATGTTTATACAGATAGCGGTGTAGATATTTCCATGTTTATACAGATAGCGGTGTAGATATTTCCATGTTTATAGAGATAGCGGTGTAGTTATTTCTATGTTTATAGACATAGCGGTGTAGATATTTCCATGTTTATATAGATGGCGTTGTAGATATTTCCATGTTTATACCGATAGCGGTGTTGGTATTTCCACGTTTATACAGATAGCGATGTAGATATTTCCATGTTTATACAGCTCGCGGTGCAGATATTTATATCTTTATACAGATGGCATTGTAGATATTTCCTTATTCACACAGATGGCGGTGTAGATGTTTCCATGTTTATACAGATGGCGGAGTTGTTAGTTCCATGTTTATGGAGATGGCAGTGTAGATATTTTCATGTGTATAGAGATGGCGGTGTAGATATTTCCATGTTTATAGAGATAGCAGTGTATATATTTACATGTTTATACAGATGGCTGGGTAGATATTTCCATGTGTATACAGATGGCATTGTAGATATTTCCATGTTTATACAGATGACTGTATAGGTATTTCCATGTTTTTACAGATGGCAGTGCAGATATTTCCATGTTTATAGAGATAAAGGTGTAGATAGTTCCATGTTTGTACAGATGGCGGTTTTGATATTTCCATCTATACACAGATGGCCGTGTAGATATTTCCATGTTTATACAGATGGCGGCTTAGATATTTCCATGGACATGCAGATGGCGGTGTAGATATTTCCATGTTTATACAGACAGCGGTGTAGATATTTCCATGTTTACACTGATGTTGGTGTAGATATTTCTGTGTTTATACACATGGCGGAGTAGATACTTCCATCTTTATGGAGATGGCAGTGTAGATATTTTCATGTTTATACAGATTGCGGTGTAGGTATTTCCATATTTATAGAGATAGCGGTGTAGATATTTCCATCTTTCTACAGATGGCAGTGTAGATATTTCCATGTTTATACAGATGGCGGTGTAGATATTTCCATATTTATACAGATGTCTGTGTAGATATTTCCATGTGTATACAGATGGTATTGTAGGTATTTCCATGTTTATACAGATGGTGGTGTAGATATTTCCATGTTTATTCGGATGACTGTGTAGATATTTCCATGTTTTTACAGATGGCAGTGTAGATATTTCAATGTTAATAGAGATGGCGCTGTAGATATTTCCATGTTTATACAGATCGCGGTGTAGATATTTCCATGTTTATACAGATAACGGTGTAGATATTTCCATGTTTTTACAGATATCGGTGTAGATATTTCCATGTTTACACAGATTGCGGTGTAGATATTTCCATCTTTCTACAGATGGCATTGTAGATATTTCCATGTTTATACAGATAGCGGTGTAGATATTTCCATGTTTATAGAGATAGCGGTGTAGGTATTTCCATGTTTATAGACATAGCGGTGTAGATATTTCCATGTTTATATAGATGGCGTTGTAGATATTTCCATGTTTATACCGATAGCGGTGTTGGTATTTCCACGTTTATACAGATAGCGATGTAGATATTTCCATGTTTATACAGCTCGCGGTGCAGATATTTATATCTTTATACAGATGGCATTGTAGATATTTCCTTATTCACACAGATGGCGGTGTAGATGTTTCCATGTTTATACAGATGGCGGAGTAGTTAGTTCCATGTTTATGGAGATGGCATTGTACATATTTTCATGTGTATAGAGATGGTGGTGTAGTTATTTCCATGTTTATAGAGATAGCAGTGTATATATTTTCATGTTTATACAGATGGCTGTGTAGATATTTCCTTGTGTATACAGACGGCATTGTAGATATTTCCATGTTTATACAGATGACTGTATAGGTATTTCCATGTTTTTACAGATGGCAGTGCAGATATTTCCATGTTTATAGAGATAGCGGTGTAGATAGTTCCATGTTTCTACAGATGGCGGTGTTGATATTTCCATCTATACAAAGATGGCCGTGTAGATATTATCATGTTTATACAAATGGCGGCCTAGATATTTCCATGGACATGCAGATGGCGGTGTAGATATTTCCATGTTTATACAGACAGCGGTGTAGTTATTTCCATGTTTACACAGATGGTGGTGTAGATATTTCCGTGTTTATACACATGGCGGAGTAGATACTTCCATCTTTATGGAGATGGCAGTGTAGATATTTTCATGTTTATAGAGATGGCGGTGTAGATATTTCCATGTTTATACAGATAGCGGTGTAGATATTTCCATGTTTTTACAGATATCGGTGTAGATATTTCCATGTTTACACAGATTGCGGTGCAGATATTTCCATCTTTCTACAGATGGCATTGTAGATATTTCCATGTTTATACAGATGGCGGTGTAGATATTTCCATGTTTATATAGATGGTGGTGTAGATATTTCCATGTTTATACAGATAGCAGTGTAGATATTTCCATGTTTATACAGATCGTGGTGAAGACATTTCCATGTTAATACAGATCGCGGTGTAGATATTTCCCTGTTTATACAGACCGCGCTGTAGATATTTCCATTTTTATACAGATCGCGGTGTAGATATTTCCATGTTTATACAGATAACGGTGTAGATATTTCCATGTTTTTACAGATATCGGTGTAGATATTTCCATGTTTACACAGATTGCGGTGTAGATATTTCCATCTTTCTACAGATGGCATTGTAGATATTTCCATGTTTATACAGATAGCGGTGTAGATATTTCCATGTTTATATAGATGGCGTTGTAGATATTTCCATGTTTATACCGATAGCGGTGTTGGTATTTCCACGTTTATACAGATAGCGATGTAGATATTTCCATGTTTATACAGCTCGCGGTGCAGATATTTATATCTTTATAGAGATGGCATTGTAGATATTTCCTTATTCACACAGATGGCGGTGTAGATGTTTCCATGTTTATACAGATGGCGGAGTAGTTAGTTCCATGTTTATGGAGATGGCAGTGTAGATATTTTCATGTGTATAGAGATGGCGGTGTAGATGTTTCCATGTTTATAGAGATAGCAGTGTATATATTTACATGTTTATACAGATGGCTGTGTAGATATTTCCATGTGTATACAGACGGCATTGTAGATATTTCCATGTTTATGAAGATGACTGTATAGGTATTTCCATGTTTTTACAGATGGCAGTGCAGATATTTCCATGTTTATAGAGATAGCGGTGTAGATAGTTCCATGTTTCTACAGATGGCGGTGTTGATATTTCCATCTATACACAGATGGCCGTGTAGATATTTCCATGTTTTTACAGATGGCGGCCTAGATATTTCCATGGACATGCAGATGGCGGTGTAGATATTTCCAAGTTTATACAGACAGCGGTGTAGTTATTTCCATGTTTACACAGATGGTGGTGTAGATATTTCCGTGTTTATACACATGGCGGTGTAGATATTTCCATCTTTATGGAGATGGCAGTGTAGATATTTTCATGTTTATAGAGATGGCGGTGTAGATATTTCCATATTTATAGAGATAGCAGTGTAGATATTTCCATCTTTCTACAGATGTCAGTGTAGATATTTCCATGTTTATACAGATGGCGGTGTAGATATTTCCATATTTATACAGATGTCTGTGTAGATATTTCCATGTGTATACAGATTGTATTGTAGGTATTTCCATGTTTATACAGATGGTGGTGTAGATATTTCCAGGTTTATTCAGATGACTGTGTAGATATTTCCATGTTTTTACAGATGGCAGTGTAGATATTTCAATGTTTATAGAGATGGCGCTGTAGATATTTCCATGTTTATACAGATCGCGGTGTAGATATTTCCATGTTTATACAGATAGCGGTGTAGATATTTCCATGTTTTTACAGATATCGGTGTAGATATTTCCATGTTTACACAGATTGCGGTGCAGATATTTCCATCTTTCTACAGATGGCATTGTAGATATTTCCATGTTTATACAGATGGCGGTGTAGATATTTCCATGTTTATATAGATGGTGGTGTAGATATTTCCATGTTTATACAGATAGCGGTGTAGATATTTCCATGTTTATACAGATCGTGGTGAAGACATTTCCATGTTAATACAGATCGCGGTGTAGATATTTCCCTGTTTATACAGACCGCGGTGTAGATATTTCCATGTTTATACAGATAGCGGTGTAGATATTTCCATGTTTATACAGATAGCGGTGTAGTTATTTCCATGTTTATACAGATAGCGGTGTAGGTATTTCCATGTTTATAGACATAGCGGTGTAGATATTTCCATGTTTATATACATGGCGTTGTAGATATTTCCATGTTTATACCGATAGCGGTGTTGGTATTTCCATGTTTATACAGATAGCGATCTAGATATTTCCATGTTTATACAGCTCCCGGTGCGGATATTTATATCTTTATACAGATGGCATTGTAGATATTTCCTTATTCACACAGATGGCGGTGTAGATGTTTCCATGTTTATACAGATGGCGGAGTAGTTAGTTCCATGTTTATGGAGATGGCAGTGTAGATATTTTCATGTTAATACAGATGGCTGTGTAGATATTTCCATGTGTATACAGACGGCATTGTAGATATTTCCATGTTTATACAGATGACTGTATAGGTATTTCCATGTTTTTACAGATGGCAGTGCAGATATTTCCATGTTTATAGAGATAGCGGTGTAGATAATTCCATGTTTCTACAGATGGTGGTGTTGATATTTCCATCTATACACAGATGGCCGTGTAGATATTTCCATGTTTATACAGATGGCGGCCTAGATATTTCCATGGACATGCAGATGGCGGTGTAGATATTTCCATGTTTATACAGATCGCGGTGTAGATATTTCCATGTTTATACAGATAGCGGAGTAGATATTTCCATGTTTTTACAGATATCGGTGTAGATATTTCCATGTTTACACAGATTGCGGTGCAGATATTTCCATCTTTCTACAGATGGCATTGTAGATATTTCCATGTTTATACAGATGGCGGTGTAGATATTTCCATGTTTATATAGATGGTGGTGTAGATATTTCCATGTTTATACAGATAGCGGTGTAGATATTTCCATGTTTATACAGATCGTGGTGAAGACATTTCCATGTTAATACAGATCGCGGTGTAGATATTTCCCTGTTTATACAGACCGCGGTGTAGATATTTCCATGTTTATACAGATAGTGGTGTAGATATTTCCATGTTTATACAGATAGCGGTGTAGTTATTTCCATGTTTATACAGATAGCGGTGTAGGTATTTCCATGTTTATAGACATAGCGGTGTAGATATTTCCATGTTTATATACATGGCGTTGTAGATATTTCCATGTTTATACCGATAGCGGTGTTGGTATTTCCATGTTTATACAGATAGCGATGTAGATATTTCCATGTTTATACAGCTCCCGGTGCGGATATTTATATCTTTATACAGATGGCATTGTAGATATTTCCTTATTCACACAGATGGCGGTGTAGATGTTTCCATGTTTATACAGATGGCGGAGTAGTTAGTTCCATGTTTATGGAGATGGCAGTGTAGATATTTTCATGTTAATACAGATGGCTGTGTAGATATTTCCATGTGTATACAGATGGCATTGTAGATATTTCCATGTTTATACAGATGACTGTATAGGTATTTCCATGTTTTTACAGATGGCAGTGCAGATATTTCCATGTTTATAGAGATAGCGGTGTAGATAATTCCATGTTTCTACAGATGGTGGTGTTGATATTTCCATCTATACACAGATGGCCATGTAGATATTTCAATGTTTATACAGATGGCGGCCTAGATATTTCCATGGACATGCAGATGGCGGTGTAGATATTTCCATGTTTATACAGACAGCGGTGTAGTTATTTCCATGTTTACACAGATGGTGGTGTAGATATTTCCGTGTTTATACACATGGCGGAGTAGATACTTCCATCTTTATGGAGATGGCAGTGTAGATATTTTCATGTTTATAGAGATGGCGGTGTAGATATTTCCATATTTATAGAGATAGCGGTGTAGATATTTCCATCTTTTTACAGATGGCAGTGTAGATATTTCCATGTTTATACAGATGGCGGTGTAGATATTTCCATATTTATTCAGATGTCTGTGTAGATATTTCCATGTGTATACAGATGGTATTGTAGGTATTTCCATGTTTATACAGATGGTGGTGTAGATATTTCCATGTTTATTCAGATGACTGTGTAGATATTTCCATGTTTTTACAGATGGCAGTGTAGATATTTCAGTGTTTATAGATATGGCGCTGTAGATATTTCCATGTTTATACAGATGGCGGTGTAGATATTTCCATGTTTATACAGATAGCGGTGTAGATATTTCCATGTTTTTACAGATATCGGTGTAGATATTTCCATGTTTACACAGATTGCGGTGTAGATATTTCCATCTTTCTACAGATGGCGTTGTAGATATTTCCATGTTTATACGGATGGCGGTGTAGATATTTCCATGTTTATATAGATGGTGGTGTAGATATTACCATGTTTATACAGATAGCGGTGTACATATTTCCATGTTTATACAGATCGTGGTGAAGACATTTCCATGTTTATACAGATCACGGTGTAGTAATTTCCCTGTTTATACAGATCGCGGTGTAGATATTTCCATGTTTATACAGATAGCGGTGTAGATATTTCCATGTTTATACAGATAGCGGTGTAGATATTTCCATGTTTATAGAGATAGCGGTGTAGTTATTTCTATGTTTATGGACATAGCGGTGTAGATATTTCCATGTTTATATAGATGGCGTTGTAGATATTTCCATGTTTATACCGATAGCGGTGTTGGTATTTCCACGTTTATACAGATAGCGATGTAGATATTTCCATGTTTATACAGCTCGCGGTGCAGATATTTATATCTTTATACAGATGGCATTGTAGATATTTCCTTATTCACACAGATGGCGGTGTAGATGTTTCCATGTTTATACAGATGGCGGAGTAGTTAGTTCCATGTTTATGGAGATGGCAGTGTAGATATTTTCATGTGTATAGAGATGGCGGTGTAGATATTTCCATGTTTATAGAGATAGCAGTGTATATATTTACATGTTTATACAGATGGCTGGGTAGATATTTCCATGTGTATACAGATGGCATTGTAGATATTTCCATGTTTATACAGATGACTGTATAGGTATTTCCATGTTTTTACAGATGGCAGTGCAGATATTTCCATGTTTATAGAGATAAAGGTGTAGATAGTTCCATGTTTGTACAGATGGCGGTTTTGATATTTCCATCTATACACAGATGGCCGTGTAGATATTTCCATGTTTATACAGATGGCGGCTTAGATATTTCCATGGACATGCAGATGGCGGTGTAGATATTTCCATGTTTATACAGACAGCGGTGTAGATATTTCCATGTTTACACTGATGTTGGTGTAGATATTTCTGTGTTTATACACATGGCGGAGTAGATACTTCCATCTTTATGGAGATGGCAGTGTAGATATTTTCATGTTTATACAGATGGCGGTGTAGGTATTTCCATATTTATAGAGATAGCGGTGTAGATATTTCCATCTTTCTACAGATGGCAGTGTAGATATTTCCATGTTTATACAGATGGCGGTGTAGATATTTCCATATTTATACAGATGTCTGTGTAGATATTTCCATGTGTATACAGATGGTATTGTAGGTATTTCCATGTTTATACAGATGGTGGTGTAGATATTTCCATGTTTATTCAGATGACTGTGTAGATATTTCCATGTTTTTACAGATGGCAGTGTAGATATTTCAATGTTAATAGAGATGGCGCTGTAGATATTTCCATGTTTATACAGATCGCGGTGTAGATATTTCCATGTTTATACAGATAACGGTGTAGATATTTCCATGTTTTTACAGATATCGGTGTAGATATTTCCATGTTTACACAGATTGCGGTGTAGATATTTCCATCTTTCTACAGATGGCATTGTAGATATTTCCATGTTTATACAGATAGCGGTGTAGATATTTCCATGTTTATAGAGATAGCGGTGTAGGTATTTCCATGTTTATAGACATAGCGGTGTAGATATTTCCATGTTTATATAGATGGCGTTGTAGATATTTCCATGTTTATACCGATAGCGGTGTTGGTATTTCCACGTTTATACAGATAGCGATGTAGATATTTCCATGTTTATACAGCTCGCGGTGCAGATATTTATATCTTTATACAGATGGCATTGTAGATATTTCCTTATTCACACAGATGGCGGTGTAGATGTTTCCATGTTTATACAGATGGCGGAGTAGTTAGTTCCATGTTTATGGAGATGGCATTGTACATATTTTCATGTGTATAGAGATGGTGGTGTAGTTATTTCCATGTTTATAGAGATAGCAGTGTATATATTTTCATGTTTATACAGATGGCTGTGTAGATATTTCCTTGTGTATACAGACGGCATTGTAGATATTTCCATGTTTATACAGATGACTGTATAGGTATTTCCATGTTTTTACAGATGGCAGTGCAGATATTTCCATGTTTATAGAGATAGCGGTGTAGATAGTTCCATGTTTCTACAGATGGCGGTGTTGATATTTCCATCTATACAAAGATGGCCGTGTAGATATTATCATGTTTATACAAATGGCGGCCTAGATATTTCCATGGACATGCAGATGGCGGTGTAGATATTTCCATGTTTATACAGACAGCGGTGTAGTTATTTCCATGTTTACACAGATGGTGGTGTAGATATTTCCGTGTTTATACACATGGCGGAGTAGATACTTCCATCTTTATGGTGATGGCAGTGTAGATATTTTCATGTTTATAGAGATGGCGGTGTAGATATTTCCATGTTTATACAGATAGCGGTGTAGATATTTCCATGTTTTTACAGATATCTGTGTAGATATTTCCATGTTTACACAGATTGCGGTGCAGATATTTCCATCTTTCTACAGATGGCATTGTAGATATTTCCATGTTTATACAGATGGCGGTGTAGATATTTCCATGTTTATATAGATGGTGGTGTAGATATTTCCATGTTTATACAGATAGCAGTGTAGATATTTCCATGTTTATACAGATCGTGGTGAAGACATTTCCATGTTAATACAGATCGCGGTGTAGATATTTCCCTGTTTATACAGACCGCGCTGTAGATATTTCCATTTTTATACAGATCGCGGTGTAGATATTTCCATGTTTATACAGATAACGGTGTAGATATTTCCATGTTTTTACAGATATCGGTGTAGATATTTCCATGTTTACACAGATTGCGGTGTAGATATTTCCATCTTTCTACAGATGGCATTGTAGATATTTCCATGTTTATACAGATAGCGGTGTAGATATTTCCATGTTTATAGAGATAGCGGTGTAGGTATTTCCATGTTTATAGACATAGCGGTGTAGATATTTCCATGTTTATATAGATGGCGTTGTAGATATTTCCATGTTTATACCGATAGCGGTGTTGGTATTTCCACGTTTATACAGATAGCGATGTAGATATTTCCATGTTTATACAGCTCGCGGTGCAGATATTTATATCTTTATAGAGATGGCATTGTAGATATTTCCTTATTCACACAGATGGCGGTGTAGATGTTTCCATGTTTATACAGATGGCGGAGTAGTTAGTTCCATGTTTATGGAGATGGCAGTGTAGATATTTTCATGTGTATAGAGATGGCGGTGTAGATGTTTCCATGTTTATAGAGATAGCAGTGTATATATTTACATGTTTATACAGATGGCTGTGTAGATATTTCCATGTGTATACAGACGGCATTGTAGATATTTCCATGTTTATGAAGATGACTGTATAGGTATTTCCATGTTTTTACAGATGGCAGTGCATATATTTCCATGTTTATAGAGATAGCGGTGTAGATAGTTCCATGTTTCTACAGATGGCGGTGTTGATATTTCCATGTATACACAGATGGCCGTGTAGATATTTCCATGTTTTTACAGATGGCGGCCTAGATATTTCCATGGACATGCAGATGGCGGTGTAGATATTTCCAAGTTTATACAGACAGCGGTGTAGTTACTTCCATGTTTACACAGATGGTGGTGTAGATATTTCCGTGTTTATACACATGGCGGTGTAGATATTTCCATCTTTATGGAGATGGCAGTGTAGATATTTTCATGTTTATAGAGATGGCGGTGTAGATATTTCCATATTTATAGAGATAGCGGTGTAGATATTTCCATCTTTCTACAGATGGCAGTGTAGATATTTCCATGTTTATACAGATGGCGGTGTAGATATTTCAATATTTATACAGATGTCTGTGTAGATATTTCCATGTGTATACAGATGGTATTGTAGGTATTTCCATGTTTATACAGATGGTGGTGTAGATATTTCCATGTTTATTCAGATGACTGTGTAGATATTTCCATGTTTTTACAGATGGCAGTGTAGATATTTCAATGTTTATAGAGATGGCGCTGTAGATATTTCCATGTTTATACAGATCGCGGTGTAGATATTTCCATGTTTATACAGATAGCGGTGTAGATATTTCCATGTTTTTACAGATATCGGTGTAGATATTTCCATGTTTACACAGATTGCGGTGTAGATATTTCCAACTTTATACAGATGGCATTGTAGATATTTCCATGTTTATACAGATGGCGGTGTAGATATTTCCATGTTTATATAGATGGTGGTGTAGATATTTCCATGTTTATACAGATAGCGGTGTAGATATTTCTATGTTTATACAGATAGCGGTGTAGGTATTTCCATGTTTATAGACATAGCGGTGTAGATATTTCCATGTTTATATAGATGGCGTTGTAGATATTTCCATGTTTATACCGATAGCGGTGTTGGTATTTCCACGTTTATACAGATAGCGATGTAGATATTTCCATGTTTATACAGCTCACGGTGCAGATATTTATATCTTTATACAGATGGCATTGTAGATATTTCCTTATTCACACAGATGGCGGTGTAGATGTTTCCATGTTTATACAGATGGCGGAGTAGTTAGTTCCATGTTTATGGAGATGGCAGTGTACATATTTTCATGTGTATAGAGATGGCGGTGTAGTTATTTCCATGTTTATAGAGATAGCAGTGTATATATTTTCATGTTTATACAGATGGCTGTGTAGATATTTCCTTTTGTATACAGATGGCATTGTAGATATTTCCATGTTTATACAGATGACTGTATAGGTATTTCCATGTTTTTACAGATGGCAGTGCAGATATTTCCATGTTTATAGAGATAGCGGTGTAGATAGTTCCATGTTTCTACAGATGGCGGTGTTGATATTTCCATCTATACAAAGATGGCCGTGTAGATATTATCATGTTTATACAAATGGCGGCCTAGATATTTCCATGGACATGCAGATGGCGGTGTAGATATTTCCATGTTTATACAGACAGCGGTGTAGTTATTTCCATGTTTACACAGATGGTGGTGTAGATATTTCCGTGTTTATACACATGGCGGAGTAGATACTTCCATCTTTATGGAGATGGCAGTGTAGATATTTTCATGTTTATAGAGATGGCGGTGTAGATATTTCCATATTTATAGAGATAGCGGTGTAGATATTTCCATCTTTCTACAGATGGCAGTGTAGATATTTCCATGTTTATACAGATGGCGGTGTAGATATTTCCATGTTTATATAGATGGTGGTGTAGATATTTCCATGTTTATACAGATAGCGGTGTAGATATTTCCATGTTTATACAGATAGCGGTGTAGGTATTTCCATGTTTATAGACATAGCGGTGTAGATATTTCCATGTTTATATAGATGGCGTTGTAGATATTTCCATGTTTATACCGATAGCGGTGTTGGTATTTCCACGTTTATACAGATAGCGATGTAGATATTTCCATGTTTATACAGCTCGCGGTGCAGATATTTATATCTTTATACAGATGGCATTGTAGATATTTCCTTATTCACACAGATGGCGGTGTAGATGTTTCCATGTTTATACAGATGGCGGAGTAGTTAGTTCCATGTTTATGGAGATGGCAGTGTACATATTTTCATGTGTATAGAGATGGCGGTGTAGTTATTTCCATGTTTATAGAGATAGCAGTGTATATATTTTCATGTTTATACAGATGGCTGTGTAGATATTTCCTTGTGTATACAGATGGCATTGTAGATATTTCCATGTTTATACAGATGACTGTATAGGTATTTCCATGTTTTTACAGATGGCAGTGCAGATATTTCCATGTTTATAGAGATAGCGGTGTAGATAGTTCCATGTTTCTACAGATGGCGGTGTTGATATTTCCATCTATACAAAGATGGCCATGTAGATATTATCATGTTTATACAAATGGCGGCCTAGATATTTCCATGGACATGCAGATGGCGGTGTAGATATTTCCATGTTTATACAGACAGCGGTGTAGTTATTTCCATGTTTACACAGATGGTGGTGTAGATATTTCCGTGTTTATACACATGGCGGAGTAGATACTTCCATCTTTATGGAGATGGCAGTGTAGATATTTTCATGTTTATAGAGATGGCGGTGTAGATATTTCCATATTTATAGAGATAGCGGTGTAGATATTTCCATCTTTCTACAGATGGCAGTGTAGATATTTCCATGTTTATACAGATGGCGGTGTAGATATTTCCATATTTATACAGATGTCTGTGTAGATATTTCCATGTGTATACAGATGGTATTGTAGGTATTTCCATGTTTATACAGATGGTGGTGTAGATATTTCCATGTTTATTCAGATGACTGCGTAGATATTTCCATGTTTTTACAGATGGCAGTGTAGATATTTCAATGTTTATAGAGATGGCGCTGTAGATATTTCCATGTTTATACAGATCGCGGTGTAGATATTTCCATGTTTATACAGATAGCGGTGTAGATATTTCCATGTTTTTACAGATATCGGTGTAGATATTTCCATGTTTACACAGATTGCGGTGTAGATATTTCCATCTTTCTACAGATGGCATTGTAGATATTTCCATGTTTATACAGATGGCGGTGTAGATATATCCATGTTTATATAGATGGTGGTGTAGATATTACCATGTTTATACAGATAGCGGTGTAGATATTTCCATGTTTATACAGATCGTGGTGAAGACATTTCCATGTTTATACAGATCGCGGTGTAGATATTTCCCTGTTTATACAGACCGCGGTGTAGATATTTCCATGTTTATACAGATAGCGGTGTAGATATTTCCATGTTTATACAGATAGCGGTGTAGATATTTCCATGTTTATACAGATAGCGGTGTAGGTATTTCCATGTTTATAGACATAGCGGTGTAGATATTTCCATGTTTATATAGATGGCGTTGTAGATATTTCCATGTTTATACCGATAGCGGTGTTGGTATTTCCATGTTTATACAGATAGCGATGTAGATATTTCCATGTTTATACAGCTCCCGGTGCGGATATTTATATCTTTATACAGATGGCATTGTAGATATTTCCTTATTCACACAGATGGCGGTGTAGATGTTTCCATGTTTATACAGATGGCGGAGTAGTTAGTTCCATGTTTATGGAGATGGCAGTGTAGATATTTTCATGTGTATAGAGATGGCGGTGTAGTTATTTCCATGTTTATAGAGATAGCAGTGTATATATTTTCATGTTTATACAGATGGCTGTGTAGATATTTCCATGTGTATACAGACGGCATTGTAGATATTTCCATGTTTATACAGATGACTGTATAGGTATTTCCATGTTTTTACAGATGGCAGTGCAGATATTTCCATGTTTATAGAGATAGCGGTGTAGATAGTTCCATGTTTGTACAGATGGCGGTGTTGATATTTCCATCTATACACAGATGGCCGTGTAGATATTTCCATGTTTATACAGATGGCGGCTTAGATATTTCCATGGACATGCAGATGGCGGTGTAGATATTTCCATGTTTATACAGACAGCGGTGTAGATATTTCCATGTTTTTACAGATGGCAGTGTAGATATTTCAGTGTTTATAGAGATGGCGCTGTAGATATTTCCATGTTTATACAGATCGCGGTGTAGATATTTCCATGTTTATACAGATAACGGTGTAGATATTTCCATGTTTTTACAGATATCGGTGTAGATATTTCCATGTTTACACAGATTGCGGTGTAGATATTTCCATCTTTCTACAGATGGCGTTGTAGATATTTCCATGTTTATACAGATAGCGGTGTAGATATTTCCATGTTTATAGAGATAGCGGTGTAGGTATTTCCATGTTTATAGACATAGCGGTGTAGATATTTCCATGTTTATATAGATGGCGTTGTAGATATTTCCATGTTTATACCGATAGCGGTGTTGGTATTTCCACGTTTATACAGATAGCGATGTAGATATTTCCATGTTTATACAGCTCGCGGTGCAGATATTTATATCTTTATAGAGATGGCATTGTAGATATTTCCTTATTCACACAGATGGCGGTGTAGATGTTTCCATGTTTATACAGATGGCGGAGTAGTTAGTTCCATGTTTATGGAGATGGCAGTGAAGATATTTTCATGTGTATAGAGATGGCGTTGTAGATATTTCCAGGTTTATAGAGATAGCAGTGTATATATTTACATGTTTATACAGATGGCTGTGTAGATATTTCCATGTGTATACAGACGGCATTCTAGATATTTCCATGTTTATACAGATGACTGTATAGGTATTTCCATGTTTTTACAGATGGCAGTGCAGATATTTCCATGTTTATAGAGATAGCGGTGTAGATAGTTCCATGTTTCTACAGATGGCGGTGTTGATATTTCCATCTATACACAGATGGCCGTGTAGATATTTCCATGTTTTTACAGATGGCGGACTAGATATTTCCATGGACATGCAGATGGCGGTGTAGATATTTCCAAGTTTATACAGACAGCGGTGTAGTTATTTCCATGTTTACACAGATGGTGGTGTAGATATTTCCGTGTTTATACACATGGCGGTGTAGATATTTCCATCTTTATGGAGATGGCAGTGTAGATATTTTCATGTTTATAGAGATGGCGGTGTAGATATTTCCATATTTATAGAGATAGCGGTGTAGATATTTCCATCTTTCTACAGATGGCAGTGTAGATATTTCCATGTTTATACAGATGGCGGTGTAGATATTTCCATATTTATACAGATGTCTGTGTAGATATTTCCATGTGTATACAGATGGTATTGTAGGTATTTCCATGTTTATACAGATGGTGGTGTAGATATTTCCATGTTTATTCAGATGACTGCGTAGATATTTCCATGTTTTTACAGATGGCAGTGTAGATATTTCAATGTTTATAGAGATGGCGCTGTAGATATTTCCATGTTTATACAGATCGCGGTGTAGATATTTCCATGTTTATACAGATAGCGGTGTAGATATTTCCATGTTTTTACAGATATCGGTGTAGATATTTCCATGTTTACACAGATTGCGGTGTAGATATTTCCATCTTTCTACAGATGGCATTGTAGATATTTCCATGTTTATACAGATGGCGGTGTAGATATATCCATGTTTATATAGATGGTGGTGTAGATATTACCATGTTTATACAGATAGCGGTGTAGATATTTCCATGTTTATACAGATCGTGGTGAAGACATTTCCATGTTTATACAGATCGCGGTGTAGATATTTCCCTGTTTATACAGACCGCGGTGTAGATATTTCCATGTTTATACAGATAGCGGTGTAGATATTTCCATGTTTATACAGATAGCGGTGTAGATATTTCCATGTTTATACAGATAGCGGTGTAGGTATTTCCATGTTTATAGACATAGCGGTGTAGATATTTCCATGTTTATATAGATGGCGTTGTAGATATTTCCATGTTTATACCGATAGCGGTGTTGGTATTTCCATGTTTATACAGATAGCGATGTAGATATTTCCATGTTTATACAGCTCCCGGTGCGGATATTTATATCTTTATACAGATGGCATTGTAGATATTTCCTTATTCACACAGATGGCGGTGTAGATGTTTCCATGTTTATACAGATGGCGGAGTAGTTAGTTCCATGTTTATGGAGATGGCAGTGTAGATATTTTCATGTGTATAGAGATGGCGGTGTAGTTATTTCCATGTTTATAGAGATAGCAGTGTATATATTTTCATGTTTATACAGATGGCTGTGTAGATATTTCCATGTGTATACAGACGGCATTGTAGATATTTCCATGTTTATACAGATGACTGTATAGGTATTTCCATGTTTTTACAGATGGCAGTGCAGATATTTCCATGTTTATAGAGATAGCGGTGTAGATAGTTCCATGTTTGTACAGATGGCGGTGTTGATATTTCCATCTATACACAGATGGCCGTGTAGATATTTCCATGTTTATACAGATGGCGGCTTAGATATTTCCATGGACATGCAGATGGCGGTGTAGATATTTCCATGTTTATACAGACAGCGGTGTAGATATTTCCATGTTTTTACAGATGGCAGTGTAGATATTTCAGTGTTTATAGAGATGGCGCTGTAGATATTTCCATGTTTATACAGATCGCGGTGTAGATATTTCCATGTTTATACAGATAACGGTGTAGATATTTCCATGTTTTTACAGATATCGGTGTAGATATTTCCATGTTTACACAGATTGCGGTGTAGATATTTCCATCTTTCTACAGATGGCGTTGTAGATATTTCCATGTTTATACAGATAGCGGTGTAGATATTTCCATGTTTATAGAGATAGCGGTGTAGGTATTTCCATGTTTATAGACATAGCGGTGTAGATATTTCCATGTTTATATAGATGGCGTTGTAGATATTTCCATGTTTATACCGATAGCGGTGTTGGTATTTCCACGTTTATACAGATAGCGATGTAGATATTTCCATGTTTATACAGCTCGCGGTGCAGATATTTATATCTTTATAGAGATGGCATTGTAGATATTTCCTTATTCACACAGATGGCGGTGTAGATGTTTCCATGTTTATACAGATGGCGGAGTAGTTAGTTCCATGTTTATGGAGATGGCAGTGAAGATATTTTCATGTGTATAGAGATGGCGTTGTAGATATTTCCAGGTTTATAGAGATAGCAGTGTATATATTTACATGTTTATACAGATGGCTGTGTAGATATTTCCATGTGTATACAGACGGCATTCTAGATATTTCCATGTTTATACAGATGACTGTATAGGTATTTCCATGTTTTTACAGATGGCAGTGCAGATATTTCCATGTTTATAGAGATAGCGGTGTAGATAGTTCCATGTTTCTACAGATGGCGGTGTTGATATTTCCATCTATACACAGATGGCCGTGTAGATATTTCCATGTTTTTACAGATGGCGGACTAGATATTTCCATGGACATGCAGATGGCGGTGTAGATATTTCCAAGTTTATACAGACAGCGGTGTAGTTATTTCCATGTTTACACAGATGGTGGTGTAGATATTTCCGTGTTTATACACATGGCGGTGTAGATATTTCCATCTTTATGGAGATGGCAGTGTAGATATTTTCATGTTTATAGAGATGGCGGTGTAGATATTTCCATATTTATAGAGATAGCGGTGTAGATATTTCCATCTTTCTACAGATGGCAGTGTAGATATTTCCATGTTTATACAGATGGCGGTGTAGATATTTCCATATTTATACAGATGTCTGTGTAGATATTTCCATGTGTATACAGATGGTATTGTAGGTATTTCCATGTTTATACAGATGGTGGTGTAGATATTTCCATGTTTATTCAGATGACTGTGTAGATATTTCCATGTTTTTACAGATGGCAGTGTAGATATTTCAATGTTTATAGAGATGGCGCTGTAGATATTTCCATGTTTATACAGATCGCGGTGTAGATATTTCCATGTTTATACAGATAGCGGTGTAGATATTTCCATGTTTTTACAGATATCGGTGTAGATATTTCCATGTTTACACAGATTGCGGTGTAGATATTTCCATCTTTCTACAGATGGCATTGTAGATATTTCCATGTTTATACAGATGGCGGTGTAGATATTTCCATGTTTATATAGATGGTGGTGTAGATATTTCCATGTTTATACAGATAGCGGTGTAGATATTTCCATGTTTATAGAGATAGCGGTGTAGGTATTTCCATGTTTATAGACATAGCGGTGTAGATATTTCCATGTTTATATAGATGGCGTTGTAGATATTTCCATGTTTATACCGATAGCGGTGTTGGTATTTCCACATTTATACAGATAGCGATGTAGATATTTCCATGTTTATACAGCTCGCGGTGCAGATATTTATATCTTTATACAGATGGCATTGTAGATATTTCCTTATTCACACAGATGGCGGTGTAGATGTTTCCATGTTTATACAGATGGCGGAGTAGTTAGTTCCATGTTTATGGAGATGGCAGTGTACATATTTTCATGTGTATAGAGATGGCGGTGTAGTTATTTCCATGTTTATAGAGATAGCAGTGTATATATTTTCATGTTTATACAGATGGCTGTGTAGATATTTCCTTGTGTATACAGACGGCATTGTAGATATTTCCATGTTTATACAGATGACTGTATAGGTATTTCCATGTTTTTACAGATGGCAGTGCAGATATTTCCATGTTTATAGAGATAGCGGTGTAGATAGTTCCATGTTTCTACAGATGGCGGTGTTGATATTTCCATCTATACAAAGATGGCCGTGTAGATATTATCATGTTTATACAAATGGCGGCCTAGATATTTCCATGGACATGCAGATGGCGGTGTAGATATTTCCATGTTTATACAGACAGCGGTGTAGTTATTTCCATGTTTACACAGATGGTGGTGTAGATATTTCCGTGTTTATACACATGGCGGAGTAGATACTTCCATCTTTATGGAGATGGCAGTGTAGATATTTTCATGTTTATAGAGATGGCGGTGTAGATATTTCCATATTTATAGAGATAGCGGTGTAGATATTTCCATCTTTCTACAGATGGCAGTGTAGATATTTCCATGTTTATACAGATGGCGGTGTAGATATTTCCATATTTATACAGATGTCTGTGTAGATATTTCCATGTGTATACAGATGGTATTGTAGGTATTTCCATGTTTATACAGATGGTGGTGTAGATATTTCCATGTTTATTCAGATGACTGCGTAGATATTTCCATGTTTTTACAGATGGCAGTGTAGATATTTCAATGTTTATAGAGATGGCGCTGTAGATATTTCCATGTTTATACAGATCGTGGTGTAGATATTTCCATGTTTATACAGATAGCGGTGTAGATATTTCCATGTTTTTACAGATATCGGTGTAGATATTTCCATGTTTACACAGATTGCGGTGTAGATATTTCCATCTTTCTACAGATGGCATTGTAGATATTTCCATGTTTATACAGATGGCGGTGTAGATATATCCATGTTTATATAGATGGTGGTGTAGATATTACCATGTTTATACAGATAGCGGTGTAGATATTTCCATGTTTATACAGATCATGGTGAAGACATTTCCATGTTTATACAGATCGCGGTGTAGATATTTCCCTGTTTATACAGACCGTGGTGTAGATATTTCCATGTTTATACAGATAGCGGTGTAGATATTTCCATGTTTATACAGATAGCGGTGTAGATATTTCCTTGTTTATACAGATAGCGGTGTAGGTATTTCCATGTTTATAGACATAGCGGTGTAGATATTTCCATGTTTATATAGATGGCGTTGTAGATATTTCCATGTTTATACCGATAGCGGTGTTGGTATTTCCATGTTTATACAGATAGCGATGTAGATATTTCCATGTTTATACAGCTCCCGGTGCGGATATTTATATCTTTCTACAGATGGCATTGTAGATATTTCCTTATTCACACAGATGGCGGTGTAGATGTTTCCATGTTTATACAGATGGCGGACTAGTTAGTTCCATGTTTATGGAGATGGCAGTGTACATATTTTCATGTGTATAGAGATGGCGGTGTAGTTATTTCCATGTTTATAGAGATAGCAGTGTATATATTTTCATGTTTATACAGATGGCTGTGTAGATATTTCCATGTGTATACAGACGGCATTGTAGATATTTCCATGTTTATACAGATGACTGTATAGGTATTTCCATGTTTTTACAGATGGCAGTGCAGATATTTCCATGTTTATAGAGATAGCGGTGTAGATAATTCCATGTTTCTACAGATGGCGGTGTTGATATTTCCATCTATACACAGATGGCCGTGTAGATATTTCCATGTTTATACAGATGGCGGCCTAGATATTTCCATGGACATGCAGATGGCGGTGTAGATATTTCCATGTTTATACAGACAGCGGTGTAGTTATTTCCATGATTACAAAGATGGTGGTGTAGATATTTCCGTGTTTATACACATGGCGGAGTAGATACTTCCATCTTTATGGAGATGGCAGTGTAGATATTTTCATGTTTATAGAGATGGCGGTGTAGATATTTCCATATTTATAGACATAGCGGTGTAGATATTTCCATCTTTCTACAGATGGCAGTGTAGATATTTCCATGTTTATACAGATGGCGGTGTAGATATTTCCATATTTATACAGATGTCTGTGTAGATATTTCCATGTGTATACAGATGGTATTGTAGGTATTTCCATGTTTATACAGATGGTGGTGTAGATATTTCAATGTTTATTCAGATGACTGTGTAGATATTTCCATGTTTTTACAGATGACAGTGTAGATATTTCAGTGTTTATAGATATGGCGCTGTAGATATTTCCATGTTTATACAGATGGCGGTGTAGATATTTCCATGTTTATACAGATAGCGGTGTAGATATTTCCATGTTTTTACAGATATCGGTGTAGATATTTCCATGTTTACACAGATTGCGGTGTAGATATTTCCATCTTTCTACAGATGGCGTTGTAGATATTTCCATGTTTATATGGATGGCGGTGTAGATATTTCCATGTTTATATAGATGGTGGTGTAGATATTACCATGTTTATACAGATAGCGGTGTAGATATTTCCATGTTTATACAGATCGTGGTGAAGACATTTCCATGTTTATACAGATCACGGTGTATTAATTTCCCTGTTTATACAGATCGCGGTGTAGATATTTCCATGTTTATACAGATAGCGGTGTAGATATTTCCATGTTTATACAGATAGCGGTGTAGATATTTCCATGTTTATACAGATAGCGGTGTAGATATTTCCATGTTTATAGAGATAGCGGTGTAGTTATTTCTATGTTTATAGACATAGCGGTGTAGATATTTCCATGTTTATATAGATGGCGTTGTAGATATTTCCATGTTTATACCGATAGCGGTGTTGGTATTTCCACGTTTATACAGATAGCGATGTAGATATTTCCATGTTTATACAGCTCGCGGTGCAGATATTTATATCTTTATACAGATGGCATTGTAGATATTTCCTTATTCACACAGATGGCGGTGTAGATGTTTCCATGTTTATACAGATGGCGGAGTAGTTAGTTCCATGTTTATGGAGATGGCAGTGTAGATATTTTCATGTGTATAGAGATGGCGGTGTAGATATTTCCATGTTTATAGAGATAGCAGTGTATATATTTACATGTTTATACAGATGGCTGTGTAGATATTTCCATGTGTATACAGATGGCATTGTAGTTATTTCCATGTTTATACAGATGACTGTATAGGTATTTCCATGTTTTTACAGATGGCAGTGCAGATATTTCCATGTTTATAGAGATAGAGGTGTAGATAGTTCCATGTTTGTACAGATGGCGGTGTTGATATTTCCATCTATACACAGATGGCCGGGTAGATATTTCCATGTTTATACAGATGGCAGCTTAGATATTTCCATGGACATGCAGATGGCGGTGTAGATATTTCCATGTTTATACAGACAGCGGTGTAGATATTTCCATGTTTACACTGATGTTGGTGTAGATATTTCCGTGTTTATACACATGGCGGAGTAGATACTTCCATCTTTATGGAGATGGCAGTGTAGATATTTTCATGTTTATACAGATGGCGGTGTAGTTATTTCCATGTTTACACAGATTGCGGTGTAGATATTTCCATCTTTCTACAGATGGCATTGTAGATATTTCCATGTTTATACAGATGGCGGTGTAGATATTTCCATGTTTATATAGATGGTGATGTAGATATTACCATGTTTATACAGATAGCGGTGTAGATATTTCCATGTTTATACAGATCGTGGTTAAGACATTTCCATGTTTATACAGATCGCGGTGTAGATATTTCCCTGTTTATACAGATCGCGGTGTAGATATTTCCATGTTCATAAAGATAGCGGTGTAGATATTTCCATGTTTATACAGATAGCGGTGTAGATATTTCCATGTTTATAGAGATAGCGGTGTAGGTATTTCCATGTTTATACACATAGCGGTGTAGATATTTCCATGTTTATATAGATGGCGTTGTAGATATTTCCATGTTTATACCGATAGCGGTGTTGGTATTTCCACGTTTATACAGATAGCGATGTAGATATTTCCATGTTTATACAGCTCGCGGTGCAGATATTTATATCTTTATACAGATGGCATTGTAGATATTTCCTTATTCACACAGATGGCGGTGTAGATGTTTCCATGTTTATACAGATGGCGGAGTAGTAAGTTCCATGTTTATGGAGATGGCAGTGTAGATATTTTCATGTGTATAGAGATGGCGGTGTAATTATTTCCATGTTTATAGAGATAGCAGTGTATATATTTACATGTTTATACAGATGGCTGTGTACATATTTCCATGTGTATACAGATGGCATTGTAGATATTTCCATGTTTATACAGATGACTGTATAGGTATTTCCATGTTTTTACAGATGGCAGTGCAGATATTTCCATGTTTATAGAGATAGAGGTGTAGATAGTTCCATGTTTGTACAGATGGCGGTGTTGATATTTCCATCTATACACAGATGGCCGTGTAGATATTTCCATGTTTATAGAGATGGCGGCCTAGATATTTCCATGGACATGCAGATGGCGGTGTAGATATTTCCATGTTTATACAGACAGCGGTGTAGATATTTCCATGTTTACACAGATGTTGGCGTAGATATTTCCGTGTTTATACACATGGCGGAGTAGATACTTCCATCTTTATGGAGATGGCAGTGTAGATATTTTCATGTTTATAGAGATGGCGGTGTAGATATTTCCATATTTATAGAGATAGCGGTGTAGATATTTCCATCTTTCTACAGATGGCAGTGTAGATATTTCCATGTTTATACAGATGGTGGTGTAGATATTTCCATATTTATAGAGATGTCTGTGTAGATATTTCCATGTGTATACAGATGGTATTGTAGTTATTTCCATGTTTTTACAGATGGTGGTGTAGATATTTTCATGTTTATTCAGATGACTGTGTAGATATTTCCATGTTTTTACAGATGGCAGTGTAGATATTTCAATGTTTATAGAGATGGCGCTGTAGATATTTCCATGTTTATACAGATCGCGGTGTAGATATTTCCATGTTTATACAGATAGCTGTGTAGATATTTCCATGTTTTTACAGATATCGGTGTAGATATTTCCATGTTTACACAGATTGCGGTGTAGATATTTCCGTCTTTCTACAGATGGCATTGTAGACATTTCCATGTTTATACAGATGGCGGTGTAGATATTTCCATGTTTATATAGATGGTGGTGTAGATATTACCATGTTTATACAGATAGCGGTGTAGATATTTCCATGTTTATACAGATCGTTGTGAAGACATTTCCATGTTTATACAGATCGCGGTGTAGATATTTCCCTGTTTATACAGATCGCGGTGTAGATATTTCCATGTTTATACAGATAGCGGTGTAGATATTTCCATGTTTATACAGATAGCGGTGTAGATATTTCCATGTTTATACAGATAGCGGAGTAGGTATTTCCATGTTTATAGACATAGCGGTGTAGATATTTCCATGTTTATATAGATGGCGTTGTAGATATTTCCATGTTTATACCGATAGCGGTGTTGGTATTTCCACGTTTATACAGATAGCGATGTAGATATTTCCATGTGTATACAGCTCGCGGTGCAGATATTTATATCTTTATACAGATGACATTGTAGATATTTCCTTATTCACACAGATGGCGGTGTAGATGTTTCCATGTTTATACAGATGGCGGAGTAGTTAGCTCCATGTTTATGGAGATGGCAGTGTAGATATTTTCATGTGTATAGAGATGGCGGGGTAGATATTTCCATGTTTATAGAGATAGCAGTGTATATATTTACATGTTTATACAGATGGCTGTGTAGATATTTCCATGTGTATACGGATGGCGTTGTAGATATTTCCATGTTTATACAGATGACTGTATAGGTATTTCCATATTTTTACAGATGGTAGTGCAGATATTTCCATGTTTATACAGATCGTGTTGAAGGCATTTCCATGTTTATACAGATCGCGGTGTAGATATTTCCCTGTTTATACAGATCGCGGTGTAGATATTTCCATGTTTATACAGATAGCGGTGTAGATATTTCCATGTTTATACAGATAGCGGTGTAGATATTTCCATGTTTATAGAGATAGCGGTGTAGGTATTTCCATGTTTATAGACATAGCGGTGTAGATATTTCCATGTTTATATAGATGGCGTTGTAGATATTTCCATGTTTATACCGATAGCGGTGTTGGTATTTCCAGGTTTATACAGATAGCGATGTAGATATTTCCTTGTTTATACAGATCGCGGTGAAGATATTTATAACTTTATACAGATGGCATTGTAGATATTTCCTTATTCACACAGATGGCGGTGTAGACGTTTCCATGTTTATACAGATGGCGGAGTAGTTAGTTCCATGTTTATGGAGATGGCATTGTAGATATTTTCATGTGTATAAGATGGCAGTGTAGATATTTCCATGTTTATAGAGATAGCAGTGTATATATTTACATGTTTATACAGATGGCTGTGTAGATATTTCCATGTGTATGCAGATGGCATTGTAGTTATTTCCATGTTTATACAGATGACTGTATAGGTATTTGCATGTATTTACAGATGGCAGTGTACTTATTTCCATGTTTATACAGATAGCGGTGTAGATAGTTCCATGTTTGTACAGATGGCGGTGTTGATATTTCCATCTATACACAGATGGCCGTGAAGATATTTCCATGTTTATACAGATGGCGGCCTAGATATTTCCATGGACATGCAGATGGCGGTGTAGATATTTCCATGTTTATACAGACAGCGGTGTAGATATTTCCGTGTTTACACAGATGGTGGTGTAGATATTTCCGTGTTTACACACATGGCGGAGTAGATACTTCCATCTTTATGGAGATGGCAGTGTAGATATTTTCATGTTTATAGAGATGGCGGTGTAGATATTTCCATATTTATAGAGATAGCGGTGTAGATATTTCCATCTTTCTTCAGATGGCAGTGTAGATATTTCCATGTTTATACAGATGGCGGTGTACATATTTCCATATTTATACAGATGTCTGTGTAGATATTTCCATGTGTATACAGATGGTATTGTAGGTATTTCCATGTTTATACAGATGGTGGTGTAGATATTTCCAGGTTTATTCAGATGACTGTGTAGATATTTCCATGTTTTTACAAATGGCAGTGTAGATATTTCAATGTTTATAGAGATGGCGCAGTAGATATTTCCATGTTTATTCAGATCGCGGTGTAGATATTTCCATGTTTACACAGATTGCGGTGTAGATATTTCCATCTTTCTTCAGATGGCATTGTAGGTATTTCCATGTTTATACAGATGGCGGTGTAGATATTTCCATGTTTATATAGATGGTGGTGTAGATATTACCATGTTTATACAGATAGCGGTGTAGATATTTCCATGTTTATACAGATCGTGGTGAAGACATTTCCATGTTCATACAGATCGCGGTGTAGATATTTCCCTGTTTATACAGATCGCGGTGTAGATATTTCCATGTTTATACAGATAGCGGTGTAGATATTTCCATGTTTATAGAAATAGCGGTGTAGGTATTTCCATGTTTATACAGATAGCGATGTTGGTATTTCCATGTTTATACAGCTCGCGGTGCACATATTTATATCTTTATACAGATGGCATTCTAGATATTTCCTTATTCACACAGATGGCGGTGTAGATGTTTCCATGTTTATACAGATGGCGGAGTAGTTAGTTCCATGTTTATGGAGATGGCAGTGTAGATATTTTCATGTGTATAGATATGGCGGTGTAGATATTTCCATGTTTATAGAGATAGCAGTGTATATATTTACATATTTATACAGATGGCTGTGTAGATATTTCCATGTGTATACAGATGGCATTGTAGATATTTCCATGTTTATACAGATGACTGTATAGGTATTTCCATGTTTTTACAGATGGCAGTGCAGATATTTCCATGTTTATAGAGATGGCGGCCTAGATATTTCCATGGACATGCAGATGGCGGTGTAGATATTTCCATGTTTATACAGACAGCGGTGTAGTTATTTCCATGTTTACACAGATGGTTGTGTAGATATTTCCGTGTTTATACACATGGCGGAGTAGATACTTCCATCTTTATGGAGATGGCAGTGTAGATAATTTCGTGTTTACACAGATGGTGGTGTAGATATTTCCGTGTTTATACACATGGCGGAGTAGATACTTCCATCTTTATGGAGATGGCAGTGTAGATATTTTCATGTTTATAGAGATGGCGGCGTAGATATTTCCATATTTATAGAGATAGCGGTGTAGATATTTCCATCTTTCTACAGATGGCCGTGTAGATATTTCCAAGTTTATACAGATGGCGGTGCAGATATTTCCATATTTATACAGATGTCTGTGTAGATATTTCCATGTGTATACATATGGTATTGTAGGTATTTCCATGTTTATACAGATGGTGGTGTAGATATTTCCATGTTTATTGAGATGACTGTGTATATATTTCCATGTTTTTCAGATGGCAGTGTAGATATTTCAATGTTTATAGGATGGCGCTGTAGATATTTCCATGTTTACACAGATCGCGGTGTAGATATTTCCAAGTTTATACAGATAGCGGTGTAGATATTTCCATGTTTTTACAGATATCGGTGTAGATACTTCCATGTTTACACAGATTGCGGTGTAGATATTTCCATCTTTCTACAGATGGCATTGTAGATACTTCCATGTTTATACAGATGGCGGTGTAGATATTTCCATGTTTATATAGATGGTGGTGTAGATATTACCATGTTTATACAGATAGCGGTGTAGATATTTCCATGTTTATAGAGATCGTGGTGAAGACATTTCCATGATTATACAAATCGCGGTGTAGATATTTCCATATTTATACAGATAGCGGTGTAGATATTTCCATGTTTATACAGATAGCGGTGTAGATATTTCCAAGTTTATGGAGATAGCGGTGTAGGTATTTCCATGTTTATAGACATAGCAGTGTAGATATTTCCATGTTTTTATAGATGGTGTTGTAGATATTTCCATGTTTATACCGAAAGCGGTGTTGGTATTTCCACGTTTATACTGATAGCGATGTAGATATTTCCACGTTTATACAGCTCGGGGTGCAGATATTTATATCTTTATACAGATGGCATTGTAGATATTTCCATGTTTATACAGATGACTGTATAGGTATTTGCATGTTTTTACAGGTGGCAGTGCATCTATTTCCATGTTTATAGAGATAGCGGTGTAGATATTTCCATGTTTGTACAGATGGTGGTGTTGATATTTCCATCTATACACAGATGGCCGTGTAGATATTTCCATGTTTATACAGATGGCGGCGTAGATATTTCCATGGACATGCAGATGGCGGTGTAGATATTTCCATGTTTATACAGACAGCGGGGTAGATATTTCCATGTTTACACAGATGGTGGTGTAGATATTTCCGTGTTTATACACATGGCGGAATAGATACTTCCATCTTTATGGAAATGGCAGTGTAGATATTTTCATGTTTATAGAGATGGCGGTGTAGGTATTTCCATATTTATAGAGATAGCGGTGTAGATATTTCCATCTTTCTACAGATGGCAGTGTAGATATTTCCATGTTTATACAGATGGCGGTGTAGATATTTCCATATTTATACTTATGTCTGTGTGGATATTTCCAGGTTTATACAGATGGTATTGTAGGTATTTCCATGTTTATACCGATGGTGGTGTAGATATTTCCATGTTAATTCAGATGGCTGTGTAGATATTTCCTTGTATTTACAGATGGCAGTGTAGATATTTCAATGTTTATAGAGATGGCGCTGTAGATATTTCCATGTTTTACAGATATCGGTGTAGATATTTCCATGTTTACACAGATTGCGGTGTAGATATTTCCATCTTTCTACAGATGGCATTGTAGATATTTCCATGTTTATACAGATGGTGGTGTAGATATTTCCATGTTTATACAGATCGTGGTGAAGACATTTCCATGTTTATACAGATCGTGGTGTAGATATTTCCCTGTTTATACAGATCGCGGTGTAGGTATTTCTATGTTTATACAGATAGCGGTGTAGATATTTCCATGTTTATACAGATAGCGGTGTAGATATTTCCATGTTTATAGAGATAGCGGTGTAGGTGTTTCCATGTTTATAGACATAGCGGTGTAGATATTTCCATGTTTATACAGATGGCGGTGTAGTTATTTCCATATTTATACAGATGTCTGTGTAGATATTTCCATGTGTATACAGATGGTATTGTAGGAATTTACATGTTTATACAGATGGTGGTGTAGATATTTCCATGTTTATTCAGATGACTGTGTAGATATTTCCATGTTTTTACAGATGGCAGTGTAGATATTTCAATGTTTATAGAGATGGCGCTGTATATATTTCCATGTTTAGACAGATCGCGGTGTAGATATTTCCATGTTTATACAGATAACGGTGTAGATATTTCCATGTTTTTACAGATAGCGGTGTAGTTATTTCCATGTTTACACAGATTGCGGTGTAGATATTTCCATCTTTCTACAGATGGCATTGTAGATATTTCCTTGTTTATACAGATGGCGGTGTAGATATTTCCATGTTTATATAGATGGTGGTGTAGATATTACCATGTTTATACAGATAGCGGTGTAGATATTTCCATGTTTATACAGATCGTGGTGAAGACAATTCCATGTTTATACAGATCACGTTGTAGATATTTCCCTGTTTATACAGATCGCGGTGTAGATATTTCCATGTTTATACAGATAGCGGTGTAGATATTTCCATCTTTATACAGATAGCGGTGTAGATATTTCCATGTTTATAGAGATAGCGGAGTAGGAATTTCCAGGTTTATAGACATAGTGGTGTAGATATTTCCATGTTTATATAGATGGCGTTGTAGATATTTCCATATTTATACCGATAGCGGTGTTGGTATTTCCACGTTTATACAGATAGCGATGTAGATATTTCCATGTTTATACAGCTCGCGGTGCAGATATTTATATCTTTATTCAGATGGCTTTGTAGATATTTCCTTATTCACACAGATGGCGTTGTAGATGTTTCCATGTTTACACAGATGGCGGAGTAGTTAGTTCCATGTTTATGGAGATGGCAGTGTAGATATTTTCATGTTTATAGAGATGGCGGTGTAGATATTTCCATGTTTATAGAGATAGCATTGTAGATATTTACATGTTTATACAGATGGCTGTGTAGATATTTCCATGTGTATACAGATGTCATTGTAGGTATTTCAATGTTTATACCGATGACTCTATAGGTATTTCCATGTTTTTACAGATGACAGTGCAGATATTTCCATGTTTATAGAGATAGCGGTGTAGATATTTCCATGTTTGTACAGATGGCGGTGTTGATATTTCCATCTATACAGAGATGGCCGTGTAGATATTTCCATGTTTATACAGATGGCGGCGTAGATATTTCCTTTGACATGCAGATGGCGGTGTAGATATTTCCATGTTTACACAGATGGTGGTGTAGATATTTCCGTGTTTATACACATGGAGGAGTAGATACTTCCATCTTTATGGAGATGGCATTGTAGATATTTTCATGTTTATAGAGATGGCGGTGTAGATATTTCCATATTTATAGAGATAGCGGTGTAGATATTTCCATCTTTCTACAGATGGCAGTGTAGATATTTCCATGTTTATACAGATGGCGGTGTAGATATTTCCATATTTATACAGATGTCTGTGTAGATATTTCCATGTGTATACAGATGGTATTGTAGGTATTTCCATGTTTATACAGATGGTGGTGTAGATATTTCCATGTTTATTCAGATGACTGTGTAGATATTTCCATGTTTTTACAGATGGCAGTGTAGATATTTCAATGTTTATAGAGATGGCGCTGTAGATATTTCCATGTTTATACAGATCGCGGTGTAGATATTTCCATGTTTATACAGATAGCGGTGTAGATATTTCCATGTTTTTACAGATATCGGTGTAGATATTTCCACCTTTACAGAGATTGCGGTGTAGATATTTCCATCTTTCCACAGATGGCATTGTAGATATTTCCATGTTTATACAGAGGGCGGTGTAGATATTTCCATGTTTATATAGATGGTGGTGTAGATATTACCATGTTTATACAGATAGCGGTGTATATATTTCCATATTTATACAGATCGTGTTGAAGACATTTCCATGTTTATACAGATGTCTGTGTAGATATTTCCCTGTTTATACAGATCGCGTTGTAGATATTTCCATGTTTATACAGATAGCGGTGTAGATATTTCCATGTTTATACAGATAGCGTTGTAGATATTTCCATGTTTATAGAGATAGCGGTGTAGGTGTTTCCATGTTTATAGACATAGCGGTGTAGATATTTCCATGTTTATATAGATGGCGTTGTAGATATTTCCATGTTTATACCGATAGCGGTGTTGGTATTTCCACGTTTATAGCGATTGCGATGTAGATATTTCCATGTTTATACAGCTCGCGGTGCAGATATTTATATCTTTATACAGATGGCATTGTAGATATTTCCTTATTAACCCTGATGGCGGTGTAGATATTTCCATGTTTATACAGATGGCGGAGTAGTTAGTTCCATGTTTATGGAGATGGCAGTGTAGATATTTTCATGTTTATAGAGATGGCGGTGTAGATATTTCCATGTTTATAGAGATAGCAGTGTAGATATTTACATATTTATACAGATGGCTGTGTAGATATTTCCATGTGCATACAGATGGCATTGTAGATATTTCCATGTTTATACAGATGACTGTACAGGTATTTCCATGTTTTTACAGATGGCAGTGCAGATATTTCCATGTTTATAGAGATAGCGGTGTAGATATTTCCATGTTTGCACAGATGTCGGTGTTGATATTTCCATCTATACACAGATGGCCGTGTAGCTATTTCCATGTTTATACAGATGGTTGCGTAGATATTTCCATGGACATGCAGATGGCGGTGTAGATATTTCCATGTTTATACAGATAGCGGTGTAGATATTTCCATGTTTTCACAGATGGTGGTGTAGATATTTCCGTGTTTATACACATGGTGGAGTAGATACTTCCATCTTTATGGAGATGGCGGTGTAGACATTTTCATGTTTATAGAGATGGCGGTGTAGATATTTCCATATTTATAGAGATAGCGGTGTAGATATTTCCATCTTTCTACAGATGGCAGTGTAGATATTTCCATGTTTACACAGATGGCGGTGTAGTTATTTCCATATTTATACAGATGTCTGTGTAGATATTTCCATGTGTATACAGATGGTATTGTAGGAATTTACATGTTTATACAGATGGTGGTGTAGATATTTCCATGTTTATTCAGATGACTGTGTAGATATTTCCATGTTTTTACAGATGGCAGTGTAGATATTTCAATGTTTATAGAGATGGCGCTGTATATATTTCCATGTTTAGACAGATCGCGGTGTAGATATTTCCATGTTTATACAGATAACGGTGTAGATATTTCCATGTTTTTACAGATAGCGGTGTAGTTATTTCCATGTTTACACAGATTGCGGTGTAGATATTTCCATCTTTCTACAGATGGCATTGTAGATATTTCCTTGTTTATACAGATGGCGGTGTAGATATTTCCATGTTTATATAGATGGTGGTGTAGATATTACCATGTTTATACAGATAGCGGTGTAGATATTTCCATGTTTATACAGATCGTGGTGAAGACAATTCCATGTTTATACAGATCACGTTGTAGATATTTCCCTGTTTATACAGATCGCGGTGTAGATATTTCCATGTTTATACAGATAGCGGTGTAGATATTTCCATCTTTATACAGATAGCGGTGTAGATATTTCCATGTTTATAGAGATAGCGGAGTAGGAATTTCCAGGTTTATAGACATAGTGGTGTAGATATTTCCATGTTTATATAGATGGCGTTGTAGATATTTCCATATTTATACCGATAGCGGTGTTGGTATTTCCACGTTTATACAGATAGCGATGTAGATATTTCCATGTTTATACAGCTCGCGGTGCAGATATTTATATCTTTATTCAGATGGCTTTGTAGATATTTCCTTATTCACACAGATGGCGTTGTAGATGTTTCCATGTTTACACAGATGGCGGAGTAGTTAGTTCCATGTTTATGGAGATGGCAGTGTAGATATTTTCATGTTTATAGAGATGGCGGTGTAGATATTTCCATGTTTATAGAGATAGCATTGTAGATATTTACATGTTTATACAGATGGCTGTGTAGATATTTCCATGTGTATACAGATGTCATTGTAGGTATTTCAATGTTTATACCGATGACTCTATAGGTATTTCCATGTTTTTACAGATGACAGTGCAGATATTTCCATGTTTATAGAGATAGCGGTGTAGATATTTCCATGTTTGTACAGATGGCGGTGTTGATATTTCCATCTATACAGAGATGGCCGTGTAGATATTTCCATGTTTATACAGATGGCGGCGTAGATATTTCCTTTGACATGCAGATGGCGGTGTAGATATTTCCATGTTTACACAGATGGTGGTGTAGATATTTCCGTGTTTATACACATGGAGGAGTAGATACTTCCATCTTTATGGAGATGGCATTGTAGATATTTTCATGTTTATAGAGATGGCGGTGTAGATATTTCCATATTTATAGAGATAGCGGTGTAGATATTTCCATCTTTCTACAGATGGCAGTGTAGATATTTCCATGTTTATACAGATGGCGGTGTAGATATTTCCATATTTATACAGATGTCTGTGTAGATATTTCCATGTGTATACAGATGGTATTGTAGGTATTTCCATGTTTATACAGATGGTGGTGTAGATATTTCCATGTTTATTCAGATGACTGTGTAGATATTTCCATGTTTTTACAGATGGCAGTGTAGATATTTCAATGTTTATAGAGATGGCGCTGTAGATATTTCCATGTTTATACAGATCGCGGTGTAGATATTTCCATGTTTATACAGATAGCGGTGTAGATATTTCCATGTTTTTACAGATATCGGTGTAGATATTTCCACCTTTACAGAGATTGCGGTGTAGATATTTCCATCTTTCCACAGATGGCATTGTAGATATTTCCATGTTTATACAGAGGGCGGTGTAGATATTTCCATGTTTATATAGATGGTGGTGTAGATATTACCATGTTTATACAGATAGCGGTGTATATATTTCCATATTTATACAGATCGTGTTGAAGACATTTCCATGTTTATACAGATGTCTGTGTAGATATTTCCCTGTTTATACAGATCGCGTTGTAGATATTTCCATGTTTATACAGATAGCGGTGTAGATATTTCCATGTTTATACAGATAGCGTTGTAGATATTTCCATGTTTATAGAGATAGCGGTGTAGGTGTTTCCATGTTTATAGACATAGCGGTGTAGATATTTCCATGTTTATATAGATGGCGTTGTAGATATTTCCATGTTTATACCGATAGCGGTGTTGGTATTTCCACGTTTATAGCGATTGCGATGTAGATATTTCCATGTTTATACAGCTCGCGGTGCAGATATTTATATCTTTATACAGATGGCATTGTAGATATTTCCTTATTAACCCTGATGGCGGTGTAGATATTTCCATGTTTATACAGATGGCGGAGTAGTTAGTTCCATGTTTATGGAGATGGCAGTGTAGATATTTTCATGTTTATAGAGATGGCGGTGTAGATATTTCCATGTTTATAGAGATAGCAGTGTAGATATTTACATATTTATACAGATGGCTGTGTAGATATTTCCATGTGCATACAGATGGCATTGTAGATATTTCCATGTTTATACAGATGACTGTACAGGTATTTCCATGTTTTTACAGATGGCAGTGCAGATATTTCCATGTTTATAGAGATAGCGGTGTAGATATTTCCATGTTTGCACAGATGTCGGTGTTGATATTTCCATCTATACACAGATGGCCGTGTAGTTATTTCCATGTTTATACAGATGGTTGCGTAGATATTTCCATGGACATGCAGATGGCGGTGTAGATATTTCCATGTTTATACAGATAGCGGTGTAGATATTTCCATGTTTTCACAGATGGTGGTGTAGATATTTCCGTGTTTATACACATGGTGGAGTAGATACTTCCATCTTTATGGAGATGGCGGTGTAGACATTTTCATGTTTATAGAGATGGCGGTGTAGATATTTCCATATTTATAGAGATAGCGGTGTAGATATTTCCATCTTTCTACAGATGGCAGTGTAGATATTTCCATGTTTACACAGATGGCGGTGTAGATATTTCCATATTTATACAGATGTCTGTGTAGATATTTCCATGTGTATACAGATGGTATTGTAGGTATTTCCATGTTTATACAGATGGTGGTGTAGATATTTCCATGTTTATTCAGATGACTGTGTAGATATTTCCATGTTTTTACAGATGGCAGTGTAGATATTTCAATGTTTATAGAGATGGCGCTGTAGATATTTCCATGTTTATACAGATCGCGGTGTAGATATTTCCATGTTTATACAGATAGCGGTGTAGATATTTCCATGTTTTTACAGATATCGGTGTAGATATTTCCATGTTTACACAGATTGCGGTGTAGATATTTCCATCTTTCTACAGATGGCATTGTAGATATTTCCATGTTTATACAGATGGCGGTGTAGATATTTCCATGTTTATATAGATGGTGGTGTAGATATTTCCATGTTTATACAGATAGCGGTGTAGATATTTCCATGTTTATACAGATAGCGGTGTAGGTATTTCCATGTTTATAGACATAGCGGTGTAGATATTTCCATGTTTATATAGATGGCGTTGTAGATATTTCCATGTTTATACCGATAGCGGTGTTGGTATTTCCACGTTTATACAGATAGCGATGTAGATATTTCCATGTTTATACAGCTCGCGGTGCAGATATTTATATCTTTATACAGATGGCATTGTAGATATTTCCTTATTCACACAGATGGCGGTGTAGATGTTTCCATGTTTATACAGATGGCGGAGTAGTTAGTTCCATGTTTATGGAGATGGCAGTGTACATATTTTCATGTGTATAGAGATGGCGGTGTAGTTATTTCCATGTTTATAGAGATAGCAGTGTATATATTTTCATGTTTATACAGATGGCTGTGTAGATATTTCCTTGTGTATACAGATGGCATTGTAGATATTTCCATGTTTATACAGATGACTGTATAGGTATTTCCATGTTTTTACAGATGGCAGTGCAGATATTTCCATGTTTATAGAGATAGCGGTGTAGATAGTTCCATGTTTCTACAGATGGCGGTGTTGATATTTCCATCTATACAAAGATGGCCGTGTAGATATTATCATGTTTATACAAATGGCGGCCTAGATATTTCCATGGACATGCAGATGGCGGTGTAGATATTTCCATGTTTATACAGACAGCGGTGTAGTTATTTCCATGTTTACACAGATGGTGGTGTAGATATTTCCGTGTTTATACACATGGCGGAGTAGATACTTCCATCTTTATGGAGATGGCAGTGTAGATATTTTCATGTTTATAGAGATGGCGGTGTAGATATTTCCATATTTATAGAGATAGCGGTGTAGATATTTCCATCTTTCTACAGATGGCAGTGTAGATATTTCCATGTTTATACAGATGGCGGTGTAGATATTTCCATATTTATACAGATGTCTGTGTAGATATTTCCATGTGTATACAGATGGTATTGTAGGTATTTCCATGTTTATACAGATGGTGGTGTAGATATTTCCATGTTTATTCAGATGACTGCGTAGATATTTCCATGTTTTTACAGATGGCAGTGTAGATATTTCAATGTTTATAGAGATGGCGCTGTAGATATTTCCATGTTTATACAGATCGTGGTGTAGATATTTCCATGTTTATACAGATAGCGGTGTAGATATTTCCATGTTTTTACAGATATCGGTGTAGATATTTCCATGTTTACACAGATTGCGGTGTAGATATTTCCATCTTTCTACAGATGGCATTGTAGATATTTCCATGTTTATACAGATGGCGGTGTAGATATATCCATGTTTATATAGATGGTGGTGTAGATATTACCATGTTTATACAGATAGCGGTGTAGATATTTCCATGTTTATACAGATCGTGGTGAAGACATTTCCATGTTTATACAGATCGCGGTGTAGATATTTCCCTGTTTATACAGACCGCGGTGTAGATATTTCCATATTTATACAGATAGCGGTGTAGATATTTCCATGTTTATACAGATAGCGGTGTAGATATTTCCTTGTTTATACAGATAGCGGTGTAGGTATTTCCATGTTTATAGACATAGCGGTGTAGATATTTCCATGTTTATATAGATGGCGTTGTAGATATTTCCATGTTTATACCGATAGCGGTGTTGGTATTTCCATGTTTATACAGATAGCGATGTAGATATTTCCATGTTTATACAGCTCCCGGTGCGGATATTTATATCTTTCTACAGATGGCATTGTAGATATTTCCTTATTCACACAGATGGCGGTGTAGATGTTTCCATGTTTATACAGATGGCGGAGTAGTTAGTTCCATGTTTATGGAGATGGCAGTGTACATATTTTCATGTGTATAGAGATGGCGGTGTAGTTATTTCCATGTTTATAGAGATAGCAGTGTATATATTTTCATGTTTATACAGATGGCTGTGTAGATATTTCCATGTGTATACAGACGGCATTGTAGATATTTCCATGTTTATACAGATGACTGTATAGGTATTTCCATGTTTTTACAGATGGCAGTGCAGATATTTCCATGTTTATAGAGATAGCGGTGTAGATAATTCCATGTTTCTACAGATGGCGGTGTTGATATTTCCATCTATACACAGATGGCCGTGTAGATATTTCCATGTTTATACAGATGGCGGCCTAGATATTTCCATGGACATGCAGATGGCGGTGTAGATATTTCCATGTTTATACAGACAGCGGTGTAGTTATTTCCATGTTTACACAGATGGTGGTGTAGACATTTCCGTGTTTATACACATGGCGGAGTAGATACTTCCATCTTTATGGAGATGGCAGTGTAGATATTTTCATGTTTATAGAGATGGCGGTGTAGATAATTCCATATTTATAGACATAGCGGTGTAGATATTTCCATCTTTCTACAGATGGCAGTGTAGATATTTCCATGTTTATACAGATGGCGGTGTAGATATTTCCATATTTATACAGATGTCTGTGTAGATATTTCCATGTGTATACAGATGGTATTGTAGGTATTTCCATGTTTATACAGATGGTGGTGTAGATATTTCAATGTTTATTCAGATGACCGTGTAGATATTTCCATGTTTTTACAGATGACAGTGTAGATATTTCAGTGTTTATAGATATGGCGCTGTAGATATTTCCATGTTTATACAGATGGCGGTGTAGATATTTCCATGTTTATACAGATAGCGGTGTAGATATTTCCATCTTTTTACAGATATCGGTGTAGATATTTCCATGTTTACACAGATTGCGGTGTAGATATTTCCATCTTTCTACAGATGGCGTTGTAGATATTTCCATGTTTATATGGATGGCGGTGTAGATATTTCCATGTTTATATAGATGGTGGTGTAGATATTACCATGTTTATACAGATAGCGGTGTAGATATTTCCATGTTTATACAGATCGTGGTGAAGACATTTCCATGTTTATACAGATCACGGTGTAGTAATTTCCCTGTTTATACAGATCGCGGTGTAGATATTTCCATGTTTATACAGATAGCGGTGTAGATATTTCCATGTTTATACAGATAGCGGTGTAGATATTTCCATGTTTATACAGATAGCGGTGTAGATATTTCCATGTTTATAGAGATAGCGGTGTAGTTATTTCTATGTTTATAGACATAGCGGTGTAGATATTTCCATGTTTATATAGATGGCGTTGTAGATATTTCCATGTTTATACCGATAGCGGTGTTGGTATTTCCACGTTTATACAGATAGCGATGTAGATATTTCCATGTTTATACAGCTCGCGGTGCAGATATTTATATCTTTATACAGATGGCATTGTAGATATTTCCTTATTCACACAGATGGCGGTGTAGATGTTTCCATGTTTATACAGATGGCGGAGTAGTTAGTTCCATGTTTATGGAGATGGCAGTGTAGATATTTTCATGTGTATAGAGATGGCGGTGTAGATATTTCCATGTTTATAGAGATAGCAGTGTATATATTTACATGTTTATACAGATGGCTGTGTAGATATTTCCATGTGTATACAGATGGCATTGTAGTTATTTCCATGTTTATACAGATGACTGTATAGGTATTTCCATGTTTTTACAGATGGCAGTGCAGATATTTCCATGTTTATAGAGATAGAGGTGTAGATAGTTCCATGTTTGTACAGATGGCGGTGTTGATATTTCCATCTATACACAGATGGCCGGGTAGATATTTCCATGTTTATACAGATGGCGGCTTAGATATTTCCATGGACATGCAGATGGCGGTGTAGATATTTCCATGTTTATACAGACAGCGGTGTAGATATTTCCATGTTTACACTGATGTTGGTGTAGATATTTCCGTGTTTATACACATGGCGGAGTAGATACTTCCATCTTTATGGAGATGGCAGTGTAGATATTTTCATGTTTATACAGATGGCGGTGTAGTTATTTCCATGTTTACACAGATTGCGGTGTAGATATTTCCATCTTTCTACAGATGGCATTATAGATATTTCCATGTTTATACAGATGGCGGTGTAGATATTCCCATGTTTATGTAGATGGTGATGTAGATATTACCATGTTTATACAGATAGCGGTGTAGATATTTCCATGTTTATACAGATCGTGGTTAAGACATTTCCATGTTTATACAGATCGCGGTGTAGATATTTCCCTGTTTATACAGATCGCGGTGTAGATATTTCCATGTTTATAAAGATAGCGGTGTAGATATTTCCATGTTTATACAGATAGCGGTGTAGATATTTCCATGTTTATAGAGATAGCGGTGTAGGTATTTCCATGTTTATACACATAGCGGTGTAGATATATCCATGTTTATATAGATGGCGTTGTAGATATTTCCATGTTTATACCGATAGCGGTGTTGGTATTTCCACGTTTATACAGATAGCGATGTAGATATTTCCATGTTTATACAGCTCGCGGTGCAGATATTTATATCTTTATACAGATGGCATTGTAGATATTTCCTTATTCACACAGATGGCGGTGTAGATGTTTCCATGTTTATACAGATGGCGGAGTAGTAAGTTCCATGTTTATGGAGATGGCAGTGTAGATATTTTCATGTGTATAGAGATGGCGGTGTAATTATTTCCATGTTTATAGAGATAGCAGTGTATATATTTACATGTTTATACAGATGGCTGTGTACATATTTCCATGTGTATACAGATGGCATTGTAGATATTTCCATGTTTATACAGATGACTGTATAGGTATTTCCATGTTTTTACAGATGGCAGTGCAGATATTTCCATGTTTATAGAGATAGAGGTGTAGATAGTTCCATGTTTGTACAGATGGCGGTGTTGATATTTCCATCTATACACAGATGGCCGTGTAGATATTTCCATGTTTATAGAGATGGCGGCCTAGATATTTCCATGGACATGCAGATGGCGGTGTAGATATTTCCATGTTTATACAGACAGCGGTGTAGATATTTCCATGTTTACACAGATGTTGGCGTAGATATTTCCGTGTTTATACACATGGCGGAGTAGATACTTCCATCTTTATGGAGATGGCAGTGTAGATATTTTCATGTTTATAGAGATGGCGGTGTAGATATTTCCATATTTATAGAGATAGCGGTGTAGATATTTCCATCTTTCTACAGATGGCAGTGTAGATATTTCCATGTTTATACAGATGGCGGTGTAGATATTTCCATATTTATAGAGATGTCTGTGTAGATATTTCCATGTGTATACAGATGGTATTGTAGTTATTTCCATGTTTTTACAGATGGTGGTGTAGATATTTTCATGTTTATTCAGATGACTGTGTAGATATTTCCATGTTTTTACAGATGGCAGTGTAGATATTTCAATGTTTATAGAGATGGCGCTGTAGATATTTCCATGTTTATACAGATCGCGGTGTAGATATTTCCATGTTTATACAGATAGCTGTGTAGATATTTCCATGTTTTTACAGATATCGGTGTAGATATTTCCATGTTTACACAGATTGCGGTGTAGATATTTCCGTCTTTCTACAGATGGCATTGTAGACATTTCCATGTTTATACAGATGGCGGTGTAGATATTTCCATGTTTATATAGATGGTGGTGTAGATATTACCATGTTTATACAGATAGCGGTGTAGATATTTCCATGTTTATACAGATCGTGGTGAAGACATTTCCATGTTTATACAGATCGCGGTGTAGATATTTCCCTGTTTATACAGATCGCGGTGTAGATATTTCCATGTTTATACAGATAGCGGTGTAGATATTTCCATGTTTATACAGATAGCGGTGTAGATATTTCCATGTTTATACAGATAGCGGAGTAGGTATTTCCATGTTTATAGACATAGCGGTGTAGATATTTCCATGTTTATATAGATGGCGTTGTAGATATTTCCATGTTTATACCGATAGCGGTGTTGGTATTTCCACGTTTATACAGATAGCGATGTAGATATTTCCATGTGTATACAGCTCGCGGTGCAGATATTTATATCTTTATACAGATGGCATTGTAGATATTTCCTTATTCACACAGATGGCGGTGTAGATGTTTCCATGTTTATACAGATGGCGGAGTAGTTAGTTCCATGTTTATGGAGATGGCAGTGTAGATATTTTCATGTGTATAGAGATGGCGGGGTAGATATTTCCATGTTTATAGAGATAGCAGTGTATATATTTACATGTTTATACAGATGGCTGTGTAGATATTTCCATGTGTATACGGATGGCGTTGTAGATATTTCCATGTTTATACAGATGACTGTATAGGTATTTCCATATTTTTACAGATGGTAGTGCAGATATTTCCATGTTTATAGAGATAGCGGTGTAGATAGTTCCATGTTTGTACAGATGGCGGTGTTGATATTTCCATCTATACACAGATGGCCGTGTAGATATTTCCATGTTTATACAGATGGTGGCTTAGATATTTCCATGGACATGCAGATGGCGGTGTAGATATTTCCATGTTTATACAGACAGCGGTGTAGATATTTCCATGTTTACACAGATGTTGGTGTAGATATTTCCGTGTTTATACACATGGCGGAGTAGATACTTCCATCTTTATGGAGATGGCAGTGTAGATATTTTCATGTTTATAGAGATGGCAGTGTAGATATTTCCATATTTATAGAGATAGCGGTGTAGATATTTCCATCTTTCTACAGATGGCAGTGTAGATATTTCCATGTTTATACAGATGGCGGTGTAGATATTTCCATATTTATAGAGATGTCTGTGTCGATATTTCCATGTGTATACAGATGGTATTGTAGGTATTTCCATGTTTATACGGATGGTGGTGTAGATATTTCCATGTTTATTCAGATGACTGTGTAGATATTTCCATGTTTTTACAGATGGCAGTGTAGATATTTCAATGTTTATAGAGATGGCGCTGTAGATATTTCCATGTTTATACAGATCGCGGTGTAGATATTTCCATGTTTATACAGATAACGGTGTAGATATTTCCATGTTTTTACAGATATCGGTGTAGATATTTCCATGTTTACACAGATTGCGGTGTAGATATTTCCATCTTTCTACAGATGGCATTGTAGATATTTCCATGTTTATACAGATGGCGGTGTAGATATTTCCATGTTTATACAGATCGTGTTGAAGGCATTTCCATGTTTATACAGATCGCGGTGTAGATATTTCCCTGTTTATACAGATCGCGGTGTAGATATTTCCATGTTTATACAGATAGCGGTGTAGATATTTCCATGTTTATACAGATAGCGGTGTAGATATTTCCATGTTTATAGAGATAGCGGTGTAGGTATTTCCATGTTTATAGACATAGCGGTGTAGATATTTCCATGTTTATATAGATGGCGTTGTAGATATTTCCATGTTTATACCGATAGCGGTGTTGGTATTTCCAGGTTTATACAGATAGCGATGTAGATATTTCCTTGTTTATACAGATCGCGGTGCAGATATTTATAACTTTATACAGATGGCATTGTAGATATTTCCTTATTCACACAGATGGCGGTGTAGACGTTTCCATGTTTATACAGATGGCGGAGTAGTTAGTTCCATGTTTATGGAGATGGCATTGTAGATATTTTCATGTGTATAAGATGGCAGTGTAGATATTTCCATGTTTATAGAGATAGCAGTGTATATATTTACATGTTTATACAGATGGCTGTGTAGATATTTCCATGTGTATGCAGATGGCATTGTAGTTATTTCCATGTTTATACAGATGACTGTATAGGTATTTGCATGTTTTTACAGATGGCAGTGTACTTATTTCCATGTTTATACAGATAGCGGTGTAGATAGTTCCATGTTTGTACAGATGGCGGTGTTGATATTTCCATCTATACACAGATGGCCGTGAAGATATTTCCATGTTTATACAGATGGCGGCCTAGATATTTCCATGGACATGCAGATGGCGGTGTAGATATTTCCATGTTTATACAGACAGCGGTGTAGATATTTCCGTGTTTACACAGATGGTGGTGTAGATATTTCCGTGTTTACACACATGGCGGAGTAGATACTTCCATCTTTATGGAGATGGCAGTGTAGATATTTTCATGTTTATAGAGATGGCGGTGTAGATATTTCCATATTTATAGAGATAGCGGTGTAGATATTTCCATCTTTCTTCAGATGGCAGTGTAGATATTTCCATGTTTATACAGATGGCGGTGTACATATTTCCATATTTATACAGATGTCTGTGTAGATATTTCCATGTGTATACAGATGGTATTGTAGGTATTTCCATGTTTATACAGATGGTGGTGTAGATATTTCCAGGTTTATTCAGATGACTGTGTAGATATTTCCATGTTTTTACAAATGGCAGTGTAGATATTTCAATGTTTATAGAGATGGCGCTGTAGATATTTCCATGTTTATTCAGATCGCGGTGTAGATATTTCCATGTTTACACAGATTGCGGTGTAGATATTTCCATCTTTCTTCAGATGGCATTGTAGGTATTTCCATGTTTATACAGATGGCGGTGTAGATATTTCCATGTTTATATAGATGGTGGTGTAGATATTACCATGTTTATACAGATAGCGGTGTAGATATTTCCATGTTTATACAGATCGTGGTGAAGACATTTCCATGTTCATACAGATCGCGGTGTAGATATTTCCCTGTTTATACAGATCGCGGTGTAGATATTTCCATGTTTATACAGATAGCGGTGTAGATATTTCCATGTTTATAGAAATAGCGGTGTAGGTATTTCCATGTTTATACAGATAGCGATGTTGGTATTTCCATGTTTATACAGCTCGCGGTGCACATATTTATATCTTTATACAGATGGCATTCTAGATATTTCCTTATTCACACAGATGGCGGTGTAGATGTTTCCATGTTTATACAGATGGCGGAGTAGTTAGTTCCATGTTTATGGAGATGGCAGTGTAGATATTTTCATGTGTATAGAGATGGCGGTGTAGATATTTCCATGTTTATAGAGATAGCAGTGTATATATTTACATATTTATACAGATGGCTGTGTAGATATTTCCATGTGTATACAGATGGCATTGTAGATATTTCCATGTTTATACAGATGACTGTATAGGTATTTCCATGTTTTTACAGATGGCAGTGCAGATATTTCCATGTTTATAGAGATGGCGGCCTAGATATTTCCATGGACATGCAGATGGCGGTGTAGATATTTCCATGTTTATACAGACAGCGGTGTAGTTATTTCCATGTTTACACAGATGGTTGTGTAGATATTTCCGTGTTTATACACATGGCGGAGTAGATACTTCCATCTTTATGGAGATGGCAGTGTAGATAATTTCGTGTTTACACAGATGGTGGTGTAGATATTTCCGTGTTTATACACATGGCGGAGTAGATACTTCCATCTTTATGGAGATGGCAGTGTAGATATTTTCATGTTTATAGAGATGGCGGCGTAGATATTTCCATATTTATAGAGATAGCGGTGTAGATATTTCCATCTTTCTACAGATGGCCGTGTAGATATTTCCAAGTTTATACAGATGGCGGTGCAGATATTTCCATATTTATACAGATGTCTGTGTAGATATTTCCATGTGTATACATATGGTATTGTAGGTATTTCCATGTTTATACAGATGGTGGTGTAGATATTTCCATGTTTATTGAGATGACTGTGTATATATTTCCATGTTTTTCAGATGGCAGTGTAGATATTTCAATGTTTATAGGATGGCGCTGTAGATATTTCCATGTTTACACAGATCGCGGTGTAGATATTTCCAAGTTTATACAGATAGCGGTGTAGATATTTCCATGTTTTTACAGATATCGGTGTAGATACTTCCATGTTTACACAGATTGCGGTGTAGATATTTCCATCTTTCTACAGATGGCATTGTAGATACTTCCATGTTTATACAGATGGCGGTGTAGATATTTCCATGTTTATATAGATGGTGGTGTAGATATTACCATGTTTATACAGATAGCGGTGTAGATATTTCCATGTTTATAGAGATCGTGGTGAAGACATTTCCATGATTATACAAATCGCGGTGTAGATATTTCCATATTTATACAGATAGCGGTGTAGATATTTCCATGTTTATACAGATAGCGGTGTAGATATTTCCAAGTTTATGGAGATAGCGGTGTAGGTATTTCCATGTTTATAGACATAGCAGTGTAGATATTTCCATGTTTTTATAGATGGTGTTGTAGATATTTCCATGTTTATACCGAAAGCGGTGTTGGTATTTCCACGTTTATACTGATAGCGATGTAGATATTTCCACGTTTATACAGCTCGGGGTGCAGATATTTATATCTTTATACAGATGGCATTGTAGATATTTCCATGTTTATACAGATGACTGTATAGGTATTTGCATGTTTTTACAGGTGGCAGTGCATCTATTTCCATGTTTATAGAGATAGCGGTGTAGATATTTCCATGTTTGTACAGATGGTGGTGTTGATATTTCCATCTATACACAGATGGCCGTGTAGATATTTCCATGTTTATACAGATGGCGGCGTAGATATTTCCATGGACATGCAGATGGCGGTGTAGATATTTCCATGTTTATACAGACAGCGGGGTAGATATTTCCATGTTTACACAGATGGTGGTGTAGATATTTCCGTGTTTATACACATGGCGGAATAGATACTTCCATCTTTATGGAAATGGCAGTGTAGATATTTTCATGTTTATAGAGATGGCGGTGTAGGTATTTCCATATTTATAGAGATAGCGGTGTAGATATTTCCATCTTTCTACAGATGGCAGTGTAGATATTTCCATGTTTATACAGATGGCGGTGTAGATATTTCCATATTTATACTGATGTCTGTGTGGATATTTCCAGGTTTATACAGATGGTATTGTAGGTATTTCCATGTTTATACCGATGGTGGTGTAGATATTTCCATGTTAATTCAGATGGCTGTGTAGATATTTCCTTGTATTTACAGATGGCAGTGTAGATATTTCAATGTTTATAGAGATGGCGCTGTAGATATTTCCATGTTTTACAGATATCGGTGTAGATATTTCCATGTTTACACAGATTGCGGTGTAGATATTTCCATCTTTCTACAGATGGCATTGTAGATATTTCCATGTTTATACAGATGGTGGTGTAGATATTTCCATGTTTATACAGATCGTGGTGAAGACATTTCCATGTTTATACAGATCGTGGTGTAGATATTTCCCTGTTTATACAGATCGCGGTGTAGGTATTTCTATGTTTATACAGATAGCGGTGTAGATATTTCCATGTTTATATAGATGGCGTTGTAGATATTTCCATATTTATACCGATAGCGGTGTTGGTATTTCCACGTTTATACAGATAGCGATGTAGATATTTCCATGTTTATACAGCTCGCGGTGCAGATATTTATATCTTTATTCAGATGGCTTTGTAGATATTTCCTTATTCACACAGATGGCGTTGTAGATGTTTCCATGTTTACACAGATGGCGGAGTAGTTAGTTCCATGTTTATGGAGATGGCAGTGTAGATATTTTCATGTTTATAGAGATGGCGGTGTAGATATTTCCATGTTTATAGAGATAGCATTGTAGATATTTACATGTTTATACAGATGGCTGTGTAGATATTTCCATGTGTATACAGATGTCATTGTAGGTATTTCAATGTTTATACCGATGACTCTATAGGTATTTCCATGTTTTTACAGATGACAGTGCAGATATTTCCATGTTTATAGAGATAGCGGTGTAGATATTTCCATGTTTGTACAGATGGCGGTGTTGATATTTCCATCTATACAGAGATGGCCGTGTAGATATTTCCATGTTTATACAGATGGCGGCGTAGATATTTCCTTTGACATGCAGATGGCGGTGTAGATATTTCCATGTTTACACAGATGGTGGTGTAGATATTTCCGTGTTTATACACATGGAGGAGTAGATACTTCCATCTTTATGGAGATGGCATTGTAGATATTTTCATGTTTATAGAGATGGCGGTGTAGATATTTCCATATTTATAGAGATAGCGGTGTAGATATTTCCATCTTTCTACAGATGGCAGTGTAGATATTTCCATGTTTATACAGATGGCGGTGTAGATATTTCCATATTTATACAGATGTCTGTGTAGATATTTCCATGTGTATACAGATGGTATTGTAGGTATTTCCATGTTTATACAGATGGTGGTGTAGATATTTCCATGTTTATTCAGATGACTGTGTAGATATTTCCATGTTTTTACAGATGGCAGTGTAGATATTTCAATGTTTATAGAGATGGCGCTGTAGATATTTCCATGTTTATACAGATCGCGGTGTAGATATTTCCATGTTTATACAGATAGCGGTGTAGATATTTCCATGTTTTTACAGATATCGGTGTAGATATTTCCACCTTTACAGAGATTGCGGTGTAGATATTTCCATCTTTCCACAGATGGCATTGTAGATATTTCCATGTTTATACAGAGGGCGGTGTAGATATTTCCATGTTTATATAGATGGTGGTGTAGATATTACCATGTTTATACAGATAGCGGTGTATATATTTCCATATTTATACAGATCGTGTTGAAGACATTTCCATGTTTATACAGATGTCTGTGTAGATATTTCCCTGTTTATACAGATCGCGTTGTAGATATTTCCATGTTTATACAGATAGCGGTGTAGATATTTCCATGTTTATACAGATAGCGTTGTAGATATTTCCATGTTTATAGAGATAGCGGTGTAGGTGTTTCCATGTTTATAGACATAGCGGTGTAGATATTTCCATGTTTATATAGATGGCGTTGTAGATATTTCCATGTTTATACCGATAGCGGTGTTGGTATTTCCACGTTTATAGCGATTGCGATGTAGATATTTCCATGTTTATACAGCTCGCGGTGCAGATATTTATATCTTTATACAGATGGCATTGTAGATATTTCCTTATTAACCCTGATGGCGGTGTAGATATTTCCATGTTTATACAGATGGCGGAGTAGTTAGTTCCATGTTTATGGAGATGGCAGTGTAGATATTTTCATGTTTATAGAGATGGCGGTGTAGATATTTCCATGTTTATAGAGATAGCAGTGTAGATATTTACATATTTATACAGATGGCTGTGTAGATATTTCCATGTGCATACAGATGGCATTGTAGATATTTCCATGTTTATACAGATGACTGTACAGGTATTTCCATGTTTTTACAGATGGCAGTGCAGATATTTCCATGTTTATAGAGATAGCGGTGTAGATATTTCCATGTTTGCACAGATGTCGGTGTTGATATTTCCATCTATACACAGATGGCCGTGTAGTTATTTCCATGTTTATACAGATGGTTGCGTAGATATTTCCATGGACATGCAGATGGCGGTGTAGATATTTCCATGTTTATACAGATAGCGGTGTAGATATTTCCATGTTTTCACAGATGGTGGTGTAGATATTTCCGTGTTTATACACATGGTGGAGTAGATACTTCCATCTTTATGGAGATGGCGGTGTAGACATTTTCATGTTTATAGAGATGGCGGTGTAGATATTTCCATATTTATAGAGATAGCGGTGTAGATATTTCCATCTTTCTACAGATGGCAGTGTAGATATTTCCATGTTTACACAGATGGCGGTGTAGATATTTCCATATTTATACAGATGTCTGTGTAGATATTTCCATGTGTATACAGATGGTATTGTAGGTATTTCCATGTTTATACAGATGGTGGTGTAGATATTTCCATGTTTATTCAGATGACTGTGTAGATATTTCCATGTTTTTACAGATGGCAGTGTAGATATTTCAATGTTTATAGAGATGGCGCTGTAGATATTTCCATGTTTATACAGATCGCGGTGTAGATATTTCCATGTTTATACAGATAGCGGTGTAGATATTTCCATGTTTTTACAGATATCGGTGTAGATATTTCCATGTTTACACAGATTGCGGTGTAGATATTTCCATCTTTCTACAGATGGCATTGTAGATATTTCCATGTTTATACAGATGGCGGTGTAGATATTTCCATGTTTATATAGATGGTGGTGTAGATATTTCCATGTTTATACAGATAGCGGTGTAGATATTTCCATGTTTATACAGATAGCGGTGTAGGTATTTCCATGTTTATAGACATAGCGGTGTAGATATTTCCATGTTTATATAGATGGCGTTGTAGATATTTCCATGTTTATACCGATAGCGGTGTTGGTATTTCCACGTTTATACAGATAGCGATGTAGATATTTCCATGTTTATACAGCTCGCGGTGCAGATATTTATATCTTTATACAGATGGCATTGTAGATATTTCCTTATTCACACAGATGGCGGTGTAGATGTTTCCATGTTTATACAGATGGCGGAGTAGTTAGTTCCATGTTTATGGAGATGGCAGTGTACATATTTTCATGTGTATAGAGATGGCGGTGTAGTTATTTCCATGTTTATAGAGATAGCAGTGTATATATTTTCATGTTTATACAGATGGCTGTGTAGATATTTCCTTGTGTATACAGACGGCATTGTAGATATTTCCATGTTTATACAGATGACTGTATAGGTATTTCCATGTTTTTACAGATGGCAGTGCAGATATTTCCATGTTTATAGAGATAGCGGTGTAGATAGTTCCATGTTTCTACAGATGGCGGTGTTGATATTTCCATCTATACAAAGATGGCCGTGTAGATATTATCATGTTTATACAAATGGCGGCCTAGATATTTCCATGGACATGCAGATGGCGGTGTAGATATTTCCATGTTTATACAGACAGCGGTGTAGTTATTTCCATGTTTACACAGATGGTGGTGTAGATATTTCCGTGTTTATACACATGGCGGAGTAGATACTTCCATCTTTATGGAGATGGCAGTGTAGATATTTTCATGTTTATAGAGATGGCGGTGTAGATATTTCCATATTTATAGAGATAGCGGTGTAGATATTTCCATCTTTCTACAGATGGCAGTGTAGATATTTCCATGTTTATACAGATGGCGGTGTAGATATTTCCATATTTATACAGATGTCTGTGTAGATATTTCCATGTGTATACAGATGGTATTGTAGGTATTTCCATGTTTATACAGATGGTGGTGTAGATATTTCCATGTTTATTCAGATGACTGCGTAGATATTTCCATGTTTTTACAGATGGCAGTGTAGATATTTCAATGTTTATAGAGATGGCGCTGTAGATATTTCCATGTTTATACAGATCGTGGTGTAGATATTTCCATGTTTATACAGATAGCGGTGTAGATATTTCCATGTTTTTACAGATATCGGTGTAGATATTTCCATGTTTACACAGATTGCGGTGTAGATATTTCCATCTTTCTACAGATGGCATTGTAGATATTTCCATGTTTATACAGATGGCGGTGTAGATATATCCATGTTTATATAGATGGTGGTGTAGATATTACCATGTTTATACAGATAGCGGTGTAGATAATTCCATGTTTATACAGATCGTGGTGAAGACATTTCCATGTTTATACAGATCGCGGTGTAGATATTTCCCTGTTTATACAGACCGCGGTGTAGATATTTCCATGTTTATACAGATAGCGGTGTAGATATTTCCATGTTTATACAGATAGCGGTGTAGATATTTCCTTGTTTATACAGATAGCGGTGTAGGTATTTCCATGTTTATAGACATAGCGGTGTAGATATTTCCATGTTTATATAGATGGCGTTGTAGATATTTCCATGTTTATACCGATAGCGGTGTTGGTATTTCCATGTTTATACAGATAGCGATGTAGATATTTCCATGTTTATACAGCTCCCGGTGCGGATATTTATATCTTTCTACAGATGGCATTGTAGATATTTCCTTATTCACACAGATGGCGGTGTAGATGTTTCCATGTTTATACAGATGGCGGAGTAGTTAGTTCCATGTTTATGGAGATGGCAGTGTACATATTTTCATGTGTATAGAGATGGCGGTGTAGTTATTTCCATGTTTATAGAGATAGCAGTGTATATATTTTCATGTTTATACAGATGGCTGTGTAGATATTTCCATGTGTATACAGACGGCATTGTAGATATTTCCATGTTTATACAGATGACTGTATAGGTATTTCCATGTTTTTACAGATGGCAGTGCAGATATTTCCATGTTTATAGAGATAGCGGTGTAGATAATTCCATGTTTCTACAGATGGCGGTGTTGATATTTCCATCTATACACAGATGGCCGTGTAGATATTTCCATGTTTATACAGATGGCGGCCTAGATATTTCCATGGACATGCAGATGGCGGTGTAGATATTTCCATGTTTATACAGACAGCGGTGTAGTTATTTCCATGTTTACACAGATGGTGGTGTAGACATTTCCGTGTTTATACACATGGCGGAGTAGATACTTCCATCTTTATGGAGATGGCAGTGTAGATATTTTCATGTTTATAGAGATGGCGGTGTAGATAATTCCATATTTATAGACATAGCGGTGTAGATATTTCCATCTTTCTACAGATGGCAGTGTAGATATTTCCATGTTTATACAGATGGCGGTGTAGATATTTCCATATTTATACAGATGTCTGTGTAGATATTTCCATGTGTATACAGATGGTATTGTAGGTATTTCCATGTTTATACAGATGGTGGTGTAGATATTTCAATGTTTATTCAGATGACTGTGTAGATATTTCCATGTTTTTACAGATGACAGTGTAGATATTTCAGTGTTTATAGATATGGCGCTGTAGATATTTCCATGTTTATACAGATGGCGGTGTAGATATTTCCATGTTTATACAGATAGCGGTGTAGATATTTCCATCTTTTTACAGATATCGGTGTAGATATTTCCATGTTTACACAGATTGCGGTGTAGATATTTCCATCTTTCTACAGATGGCGTTGTAGATATTTCCATGTTTATATGGATGGCGGTGTAGATATTTCCATGTTTATATAGATGGTGGTGTAGATATTACCATGTTTATACAGATAGCGGTGTAGATATTTCCATGTTTATACAGATCGTGGTGAAGACATTTCCATGTTTATACAGATCACGGTGTAGTAATTTCCCTGTTTATACAGATCGCGGTGTAGATATTTCCATGTTTATACAGATAGCGGTGTAGATATTTCCATGTTTATACAGATAGCGGTGTAGATATTTCCATGTTTATACAGATAGCGGTGTAGATATTTCCATGTTTATACAGATAGCGGTGTAGTTATTTCTATGTTTATAGACATAGCGGTGTAGATATTTCCATGTTTATATAGATGGCGTTGTAGATATTTCCATGTTTATACCGATAGCGGTGTTGGTATTTCCACGTTTATACAGATAGCGATGTAGATATTTCCATGTTTATACAGCTCGCGGTGCAGATATTTATATCTTTATACAGATGGCATTGTAGATATTTCCTTATTCACACAGATGGCGGTGTAGATGTTTCCATGTTTATACAGATGGCGGAGTAGTTAGTTCCATGTTTATGGAGATGGCAGTGTAGATATTTTCATGTGTATAGAGATGGCGGTGTAGATATTTCCATGTTTATAGAGATAGCAGTGTATATATTTACATGTTTATACAGATGGCTGTGTAGATATTTCCATGTGTATACAGATGGCATTGTAGTTATTTCCATGTTTATACAGATGACTGTATAGGTATTTCCATGTTTTTACAGATGGCAGTGCAGATATTTCCATGTTTATAGAGATAGAGGTGTAGATAGTTCCATGTTTGTACAGATGGCGGTGTTGATATTTCCATCTATACACAGATGGCCGGGTAGATATTTCCATGTTTATACAGATGGCGGCTTAGATATTTCCATGGACATGCAGATGGCGGTGTAGATATTTCCATGTTTATACAGACAGCGGTGTAGATATTTCCATGTTTACACTGATGTTGGTGTAGATATTTCCGTGTTTATACACATGGCGGAGTAGATACTTCCATCTTTATGGAGATGGCAGTGTAGATATTTTCATGTTTATACAGATGGCGGTGTAGTTATTTCCATGTTTACACAGATTGCGGTGTAGATATTTCCATCTTTCTACAGATGGCATTGTAGATATTACCATGTTTATACAGATAGCGGTGTAGATATTTCCATGTTTATACAGATCGTGGTTAAGACATTTCCATGTTTATACAGATCGCGGTGTAGATATTTCCCTGTTTATACAGATCGCGGTGTAGATATTTCCATGTTTATAAAGATAGCGGTGTAGATATTTCCATGTTTATACAGATAGCGGTGTAGATATTTCCATGTTTATAGAGATAGCGGTGTAGGTATTTCCATGTTTATACACATAGCGGTGTAGATATATCCATGTTTATATAGATGGCGTTGTAGATATTTCCATGTTTATACCGATAGCGGTGTTGGTATTTCCACGTTTATACAGATAGCGATGTAGATATTTCCATGTTTATACAGCTCGCGGTGCAGATATTTATATCTTTATACAGATGGCATTGTAGATATTTCCTTATTCACACAGATGGCGGTGTAGATGTTTCCATGTTTATACAGATGGCGGAGTAGTAAGTTCCATGTTTATGGAGATGGCAGTGTAGATATTTTCATGTGTATAGAGATGGCGGTGTAATTATTTCCATGTTTATAGAGATAGCAGTGTATATATTTACATGTTTATACAGATGGCTGTGTACATATTTCCATGTGTATACAGATGGCATTGTAGATATTTCCATGTTTATACAGATGACTGTATAGGTATTTCCATGTTTTTACAGATGGCAGTGCAGATATTTCCATGTTTATAGAGATAGAGGTGTAGATAGTTCCATGTTTGTACAGATGGCGGTGTTGATATTTCCATCTATACACAGATGGCCGTGTAGATATTTCCATGTTTATAGAGATGGCGGCCTAGATATTTCCATGGACATGCAGATGGCGGTGTAGATATTTCCATGTTTATACAGACAGCGGTGTAGATATTTCCATGTTTACACAGATGTTGGCGTAGATATTTCCGTGTTTATACACATGGCGGAGTAGATACTTCCATCTTTATGGAGATGGCAGTGTAGATATTTTCATGTTTATAGAGATGGCGGTGTAGATATTTCCATATTTATAGAGATAGCGGTGTAGATATTTCCATCTTTCTACAGATGGCAGTGTAGATATTTCCATGTTTATACAGATGGCGGTGTAGATATTTCCATATTTATAGAGATGTCTGTGTAGATATTTCCATGTGTATACAGATGGTATTGTAGTTATTTCCATGTTTTTACAGATGGTGGTGTAGATATTTTCATGTTTATTCAGATGACTGTGTAGATATTTCCATGTTTTTACAGATGGCAGTGTAGATATTTCAATGTTTATAGAGATGGCGCTGTAGATATTTCCATGTTTATACAGATCGCGGTGTAGATATTTCCATGTTTATACAGATAGCTGTGTAGATATTTCCATGTTTTTACAGATATCGGTGTAGATATTTCCATGTTTACACAGATTGCGGTGTAGATATTTCCGTCTTTCTACAGATGGCATTGTAGACATTTCCATGTTTATACAGATGGCGGTGTAGATATTTCCATGTTTATATAGATGGTGGTGTAGATATTACCATGTTTATACAGATAGCGGTGTAGATATTTCCATGTTTATACAGATCGTGGTGAAGACATTTCCATGTTTATACAGATCGCGGTGTAGATATTTCCCTGTTTATACAGATCGCGGTGTAGATATTTCCATGTTTATACAGATAGCGGTGTAGATATTTCCATGTTTATACAGATAGCGGTGTAGATATTTCCATGTTTATACAGATAGCGGAGTAGGTATTTCCATGTTTATAGACATAGCGGTGTAGATATTTCCATGTTTATATAGATGGCGTTGTAGATATTTCCATGTTTATACCGATAGCGGTGTTGGTATTTCCACGTTTATACAGATAGCGATGTAGATATTTCCATGTGTATACAGCTCGCGGTGCAGATATTTATATCTTTATACAGATGGCATTGTAGATATTTCCTTATTCACACAGATGGCGGTGTAGATGTTTCCATGTTTATACAGATGGCGGAGTAGTTAGTTCCATGTTTATGGAGATGGCAGTGTAGATATTTTCATGTGTATAGAGATGGCGGGGTAGATATTTCCATGTTTATAGAGATAGCAGTGTATATATTTACATGTTTATACAGATGGCTGTGTAGATATTTCCATGTGTATACGGATGGCGTTGTAGATATTTCCATGTTTATACAGATGACTGTATAGGTATTTCCATATTTTTACAGATGGTTGTGCAGATATTTCCATGTTTATAGAGATAGCGGTGTAGATAGTTCCATGTTTGTACAGATGGCGGTGTTGATATTTCCATCTATACACTGATGGCCGTGTAGATATTTGCATGTTTATACAGATGGTGGCTTAGATATTTCCATGGACATGCAGATGGCGGTGTAGATATTTCCATGTTTATACAGACAGCGGTGTAGATATTTCCATGTTTACACAGATGTTGGTGTAGATATTTCCGTGTTTATACACATGGCGGAGTAGATACTTCCATCTTTATGGAGATGGCAGTGTAGATATATTCATGTTTATAGAGATGGCAGTGTAGATATTTCCATATTTATAGAGATAGCGGTGTAGATATTTCCATCTTTCTACAGATGGCAGTGTAGATATTTCCATGTTTATACAGATGGCGGTGTAGATATTTCCATATTTATAGAGATGTCTGTGTAGATATTTCCATGTGTATACAGATGGTATTGTAGGTATTTCCATGTTTATACGGATGGTGGTGTAGATATTTCCATGTTTATTCAGATGACTGTGTAGATATTTCCATGTTTTTACAGATGGCAGTGTAGATATTTCAATGTTTATAGAGATGGCGCTGTAGATATTTCCATGTTTATACAGATCGCGGTGTAGATATTTCCATGTTTATACAGATAACGGTGTAGATATTTCCATGTTTTTACAGATATCGGTGTAGATATTTCCATGTTTACACAGATTGCGGTGTAGATATTTCCATCTTTCTACAGATGGCATTGTAGATATTTCCATGTTTATACAGATGGCGGTGTAGATATTTCCATGTTTATACAGATCGTGTTGAAGGCATTTCCATGTTTATACAGATCGCGGTGTAGATATTTCCCTGTTTATACAGATCGTGGTGTAGATATTTCCATGTTTATACAGATAGCGGTGTAGATATTTCCATGTTTATACAGATAGCGGTGTAGATATTTCCATGTTTATAGAGATAGCGGTGTAGGTATTTCCATGTTTATAGACATAGCGGTGTAGATATTTCCATGTTTATATAGATGGCGTTGTAGATATTTCCATGTTTATACCGATAGCGGTGTTGGTATTTCCAGGTTTATACTGATAGCGATGTAGATATTTCCATGTTTATACAGATCGCGGTGCAGATATTTATAACTTTATACAGATGGCATTGTAGATATTTCCTTATTCACACAGATGGCGGTGTAGACGTTTCCATGTTTATACAGATGGCGGAGTAGTTAGTTCCATGTTTATGGAGATGGCATTGTAGATATTTTCATGTGTATAAGATGGCAGTGTAGATATTTCCATGTTTATAGAGATAGCAGTGTATATATTTACATGTTTATACAGATGGCTGTGTAGATATTTCCATGTGTATGCAGATGGCATTGTAGTTATTTCCATGTTTATACAGATGACTGTATAGGTATTTGCATGTTTTTACAGATGGCAGTGTACTTATTTCCATGTTTATACAGATAGCGGTGTAGATAGTTCCATGTTTGTACAGATGGCGGTGTTGATATTTCCATCTATACACAGATGGCCGTGTAGATATTTCCATGTTTATACAGATGGCGGCCTAGATATTTCCATGGACATGCAGATGGCTGTGTAGATATTTCCATGTTTATACAGACAGCGGTGTAGATATTTCCGTGTTTACACAGATGGTGGTGTAGATATTTCCGTGTTTACACACATGGCGGAGTAGATACTTCCATCTTTATGGAGATGGCAGTGTAGATATTTTCATGTTTATAGAGATGGCGGTGTAGATATTTCCATATTTATAGAGATAGCGGTGTAGATATTTCCATCTTTCTTCAGATGGCAGTGTAGATATTTCCATGTTTATACAGATGGCGGTGTACATATTCCCATATTTATACAGATGTCTGTGTAGATATTTCCATGTGTATACAGATGGTATTGTAGGTATTTCCATGTTTATACAGATGGTGGTGTATTTATTTCCAGGTTTATTCAGATGACTGTGTAGATATTTCCATGTTTTTACACATGGCAGTGTAGATATTTCAATGTTTATAGAGATGGCGCTGTAGATATTTCCATGTTTATACAGATCGCGGTGTAGATATTTCCATGTTTACACAGATTGCGGTGTAGATATTTCCATCTTTCTTCAGATGGCATTGTAGGTATTTCCATGTTTATACAGATGGCGGTGTAGATATTTCCATGTTTATATAGATGGTGGTGTAGATATTACCATGTTTATACAGATAGCGGTGTAGATATTTCCATGTTTATACAGATCGTGGTGAAGACATTTCCATGTTCATACAGATCGCGGTGTAGATATTTCCCTGTTTATACAGATCGCGGTGTAGATATTTCCATGTTTATACAGATAGCGGTGTAGATATTTCCATGTTTATAGAAATAGCAGTGTAGGTATTTCCATGTTTATACAGATAGCGATGTAGGTATTTCCATGTTTATACAGCTCGCGGTGCAGATATTTATATCTTTATACAGATGGCATTGTAGATATTTCCTTATTCACACAGATGGCGGTGTAGATGTTTCCATGTTTATACAGATGGCGGAGTAGTTAGTTCCATGTTTATGGAGATGGCAGTGTAGATATTTTCATGTGTATAGAGATGGCGGTGTAGATATTTCCATGTTTATAGAGATAGCAGTGTATATATTTACATATTTATACAGATGGCTGTGTAGATATTTCCATGTGTATACAGATGGCATTGTAGATATTTCCATGTTTATACAGATGACTGTATAGGTATTTCCATGTTTTTACAGATGGCAGTGCAGATATTTCCATGTTTATAGAGATGGCGGCCTAGATATTTCCATGGACATGCAGATGGCGGTGTAGATATTTCCATGTTTATACAGACAGCGGTGTAGTTATTTCCATGTTTACACAGATGGTTGTGTAGATATTTCCGTGTTTATACACATGGCGGAGTAGATACTTCCATCTTTATGGAGATGGCAGTGTAGATAATTTCGTGTTTTCACAGAAGGTGGTGTAGATATTTCCGTGTTTATACACATGGCGGAGTAGATACTTCCATCTTTATGGAGATGGCAGTGTAGATATTTTCATGTTTATAGAGATGGCGGCGTAGATATTTCCATATTTATAGAGATAGCGGTGTAGATATTTCCATCTTTCTACAGATGGCCGTGTAGATATTTCCAAGTTTATACAGATGGCGGTGCAGATATTTCCATATTTATACAGATGTCTGTGTAGATATTTCCATGTGTATACATATGGTATTGTAGGTATTTCCATGTTTATACAGATGGTGGTGTAGATATTTCCATGTTTATTGAGATGACTGTGTAGATATTTCCATGTTTTTCAGATGGCAGTGTAGATATTTCAATGTTTATAGGATGGCGCTGTAGATATTTCCATGTTTATACAGATCGCGGTGTAGATATTTCCAAGTTTATACAGATAGCGGTGTAGATATTTCCATGTTTTTACAGATATCGGTGTAGATACTTCCATGTTTACACAGATTGCGGTATAGATATTTCCATCTTTCTACAGATGGCATTGTAGATACTTCCATGTTTATACAGATGGCGGTGTAGATATTTCCATGTTTATATAGATGGTGGTGTAGATATTACCATGTTTATACAGATAGCGGTGTAGATATTTCCATGTTTATAGAGATCGTGGTGAAGACATTTCCATGATTATACAAATCGCGGTGTAGATATTTCCATATTTATACAGATAGCGGTGTAGATATTTCCATGTTTATACAGATAGCCGTGTAGATATTTCCAAGTTTATGGAGATAGCGGTGTAGGTATTTCCATGTTTATAGACATAGCAGTGTAGATATTTCCATGTTTTTATAGATGGTGTTGTAGATATTTCCATGTTTATACCGAAAGCGGTGTTGGTATTTCCACGTTTATACTGATAGCGATGTAGATATTTCCACGTTTATACAGCTCGGGGTGCAGATATTTATATCTTTATACAGATGGCATTGTAGATATTTTCTTATTCACACAGAGGGCGGTGTAGATGTTTCCATGTTTATACAGATGGCGGAGTAGTTAGTTCCATGTATATGGAGATGGCAGTGTAGATATTTTCATGTTTATAGAGATGGCGGTGTAGATATTTCCATGTTTATAGAGATAGCATTGTAGATATTTACATGTTTATACAGATGGCTGTGTAGATATTTCCATGTGTATACAGATGTCATTGTAGGTATTTCAATGTTTATACAGATGACTCTATAGGTATTTCCATGTTTTTACAGATGACAGTGCAGATATTTCCATGTTTATAGAGATAGCGGTGTAGATATTTCCATGTTTGTACAGATGGCGGTGTTGATATTTCCCTCTATACAGAGATGGCCGTGTAGATATTTCCATGTTTATACAGGTGGCGGCGTAGATATTTCCTTTGACATGCAGATGGCGGTGTAGATATTTCCATGTTTACACAGATGGTGGTGTAGATATTTCCGTGTTTATACACATGGAGGAGTAGATACTTCCATCTTTATGGAGATGGCATTGTAGATATTTTCATGTTTATAGAGATGGCGGTGTAGAGATTTCCATATTTATAGAGATAGCGGTGTAGATATTTCCATCTTTCTACAGATGGCAGTGTAGATATTTCCATGTTTATATAGATGGTGGTGTAGATATTACCATGTTTATACAGATAGCGGTGTAGATATTTCCATGTTTATACAGATCGTGGTGAAGACATTTCCATGTTCATACAGATCGCGGTGTAGATATTTCCCTGTTTATACAGATCGCGGTGTAGATATTTCCATGTTTATACAGATAGCGGTGTAGATATTTCCATGTTTATAGAAATAGCGGTGTAGGTATTTCCATGTTTATACAGATAGCGATGTAGGTATTTCCATGTTTATACAGCTCGCGGTGCAGATATTTATATCTTTATACAGATGGCATTGTAGATATTTCCTTATTCACACAGATGGCGGTGTAGATGTTTCCATGTTTATACAGATGGCGGAGTAGTTAGTTCCATGTTTATGGAGATGGCAGTGTAGATATTTTCATGTGTATAGAGATGGCGGTGTAGATATTTCCATGTTTATAGAGATAGCAGTGTATATATTTACATATTTATACAGATGGCTGTGTAGATATTTCCATGTGTATACAGATGGCATTGTAGATATTTCCATGTTTATACAGATGACTGTATAGGTATTTCCATGTTTTTACAGATGGCAGTGCAGATATTTCCATGTTTATAGAGATAGCGGTGTAGATAGTTCCATGTTTGTACAGATGGCGGTGTTGATATTTCCATCTATACACAGATGGCCGTGTAGATATTTCCATGTTTATAGAGGTGGCGGCCTAGATATTTCCATGGACATGCAGATGGCGGTGTAGATATTTCCATGTTTATACAGACAGCGGTGTAGTTATTTCCATGTTTACACAGATGGTTGTGTAGATATTTCCGTGTTTATACACATGGCGGAGTAGATACTTCCATCTTTATGGAGATGGCAGTGTAGATAATTTCGTGTTTACACAGATGGTGGTGTAGATATTTCCGTGTTTATACACATGGCGGAGTAGATACTTCCATCTTTATGGAGATGGCAGTGTAGATATTTTCATGTTTATAGAGATGGCGGCGTAGATATTTCCATATTTATAGAGATAGTGGTGTAGATATTTCCATCTTTCTACAGATGGCCGTGTAGATATTTCCAAGTTTATACAGATGGCGGTGCAGATATTTCCATATTTATACAGATGTCTGTGTAGATATTTCCATGTGTATACATATGGTATTGTAGGTATTTCCATGTTTATACAGATGGTGGTGTAGATATTTCCATGTTTATTGAGATGACTGTGTATATATTTCCATGTTTTTCAGATGGCAGTGTAGATATTTCAATGTTTATAGGATGGCGCTGTAGATATTTCCATGTTTACACAGATCGCGGTGTAGATATTTCCAAGTTTATACAGATAGCGGTGTAGATATTTCCATGTTTTTACAGATATCGGTGTAGATACTTCCATGTTTACACAGATTGCGGTGTAGATATTTCCATCTTTCTACAGATGGCATTGTAGATACTTCCATGTTTATACAGATGGCGGTGTAGATATTTCCATGTTTATATAGAGGGTGGTGTAGATATTACCATGTTTATACAGATAGCGGTGTAGATATTTCCATGTTTATAGAGATCGTGGTGAAGACATTTCCATGATTATACAAATCGCGGTGTAGATATTTCCATATTTATACAGATAGCGGTGTGGATATTTCCATGTTTATACAGATAGCGGTGTAGATATTTCCAAGTTTATGGAGATAGCGGTGTAGGTATTTCCATGTTTATAGACATAGCAGTGTAGATATTTCCATGTTTTTATAGATGGTGTTGTAGATATTTCCATGTTTATACCGAAAGCGGTGTTGGTATTTCCACGTTTATACTGATAGCGATGTAGATATTTCCACGTTTATACAGCTCGGGGTGCAGATATTTATATCTTTATACAGATGGCATTGTAGATATTTTCTTATTCACACAGAGGGCGGTGTAGATGTTTCCATGTTTATACAGATGGCGGAGTAGTTAGTTCCATGTATATGGAGATGGCAGTGTAGATATTTTCATGTTTATAGAGATGGCGGTGTAGATATTTTCATGTTTATAGAGATAGCAGTGTAGATATTTACCTGTTTATACAGATGGCTGTGTAGATATTTCCATGTGTATACAGATGGCATTGTAGATATTTCCATGTTTATACAGATGACTGTATAGGTATTTGCATGTTTTTACAGGTGGCAGTGCATCTATTTCCATGTTTATAGAGATAGCGGTGTAGATATTTCCATGTTTGTACAGATGGTGGTGTTGATATTTCCATCTATACACAGATGGCCGTGTAGATATTTCCATGTTTATACAGATGGCGGCGTAGATATTTCCATGGACATGCAGATGGCGGTGTAGATATTTCCATGTTTATACAGACAGCGGGGTAGATATTTCCATGTTTACACAGATGGTGGTGTAGATATTTCCGTGTTTATACACATGGCGGAATAGATACTTCCATCTTTATGGAAATGGCAGTGTAGATATTTTCATGTTTATAGAGATGGCGGTGTAGGTATTTCCATATTTATAGAGATAGCGGTGTAGATATTTCCATCTTTCTACAGATGGCAGTGTAGATATTTCCATGTTTATACAGATGGCGGTGTAGATATTTCCATATTTATACTTATGTCTGTGTGGATATTTCCAGGTTTATACAGATGGTATTGTAGGTATTTCCATGTTTATACCGATGGTGGTGTAGATATTTCCATGTTAATTCAGATGGCTGTGTAGATATTTCCTTGTATTTACAGATGGCAGTGTAGATATTTCAATGTTTATAGAGATGGCGCTGTAGATATTTCCATGTTTTACAGATATCGGTGTAGATATTTCCATGTTTACACAGATTGCGGTGTAGATATTTCCATCTTTCTACAGATGGCATTGTAGATATTTCCATGTTTATACAGATGGTGGTGTAGATATTTCCATGTTTATACAGATCGTGGTGAAGACATTTCCATGTTTATACAGATCGTGGTGTAGATATTTCCCTGTTTATACTGATCGCGGTGTAGGTATTTCTATGTTTATACAGATAGCGGTGTAGATATTTCCATGTTTATACAGATAGCGGTGTAGATATTTCCATGTTTATAGAGATAGCGGTGTAGGTGTTTCCATGTTTATAGACATAGCGGTGTAGATATTTCCATGTTTATACAGATGGCGGTGTAGTTATTTCCATATTTATACAGATGTCTGTGTAGATATTTCCATGTGTATACAGATGGTATTGTAGGAATTTACATGTTTATACAGATGGTGGTGTAGATATTTCCATGTTTATTCAGATGACTGTGTAGATATTTCCATGTTTTTACAGATGGCAGTGTAGATATTTCAATGTTTATAGAGATGGCGCTGTATATATTTCCATGTTTAGACAGATCGCGGTGTAGATATTTCCATGTTTATACAGATAACGGTGTAGATATTTCCATGTTTTTACAGATAGCGGTGTAGTTATTTCCATGTTTACACAGATTGCGGTGTAGATATTTCCATCTTTCTACAGATGGCATTGTAGATATTTCCTTGTTTATACAGATGGCGATGTAGATATTTCCATGTTTATATAGATGGTGGTGTAGATATTACCATGTTTATACAGATAGCGGTGTAGATATTTCCATGTTTATACAGATCGTGGTGAAGACAATTCCATGTTTATACAGATCACGTTGTAGATATTTCCCTGTTTATACAGATCGCGGTGTAGATATTTCCATGTTTATACAGATAGCGGTGTAGATATTTCCATCTTTATACAGATAGCGGTGTAGATATTTCCATGTTTATAGAGATAGCGGAGTAGGAATTTCCAGGTTTATAGACATAGTGGTGTAGATATTTCCATGTTTATATAGATGGCGTTGTAGATATTTCCATATTTATACCGATAGCGGTGTTGGCATTTCCACGTTTATACAGATAGCGATGTAGATATTTCCATGTTTATACAGCTCGCGGTGCAGATATTTATATCTTTATTCAGATGGCTTTGTAGATATTTCCTTATTCACACAGATGGCGTTGTAGATGTTTCCATGTTTACACAGATGGCGGAGTAGTTAGTTCCATGTTTATGGAGATGGCAGTGTAGATATTTTCATGTTTATAGAGATGGCGGTGTAGATATTTCCATGTTTATAGAGATAGCATTGTAGATATTTACATGTTTATACAGATGGCTGTGTAGATATTTCCATGTGTATACAGATGTCATTGTAGGTATTTCAATGTTTATACCGATGACTCTATAGGTATTTCCATGTTTTTACAGATGACAGTGCAGATATTTCCATGTTTATAGAGATAACGGTGTAGATATTTCCATGTTTGTAGAGATGGCGGTGTTGATATTTCCATCTATACAGAGATGGCCGTGTAGATATTTCCATGTTTATACAGATGGCGGCGTAGATATTTCCTTTGACATGCAGATGGCGGTGTAGATATTTCCATGTTTACACAGATGGTGGTGTAGATATTTCCGTGTTTATACACATGGAGGAGTAGATACTTCCATCTTTATGGAGATGGCATTGTAGATATTTTCATGTTTATAGAGATGGCGGTGTAGATATTTCCATATTTATAGAGATAGCGGTGTAGATATTTCCATCTTTCTACAGATGGCAGTGTAGATATTTCCATGTTTATACAGATGGCGGTGTAGATATTTCCATATTTATACAGATGTCTGTGTAGATATTTCCATGTGTATACAGATGGTATTGTAGGTATTTCCATGTTTATACAGATGGTGGTGTAGATATTTCCATGTTTATTCAGATGACTGTGTAGATATTTCCATGTTTTTACAGATGGCAGTGTAGATATTTCAATGTTTATAGAGATGGCGCTGTAGATATTTCCATGTTTATACAGATCGCGGTGTAGATATTTCCATGTTTATACAGATAGCGGTGTAGATATTTCCATGTTTTTACAGATATCGGTGTAGATATTTCCACCTTTACAGAGATTGCGGTGTAGATATTTCCATCTTTCCACAGATGGCATTGTAGATATTTCCATGTTTATACAGAGGGCGGTGTAGATATTTCCATGTTTATATAGATGGTGGTGTAGATATTACCATGTTTATACAGATAGCGGTGTATATATTTCCATATTTATACAGATCGTGTTGAAGACATTTCCATGTTTATACAGATGTCTGTGTAGATATTTCCCTGTTTATACAGATCGCGTTGTAGATATTTCCATGTTTATACAGATAGCGGTGTAGATATTTCCATGTTTATACAGATAGCGTTGTAGATATTTCCATGTTTATAGAGATAGCGGTGTAGGTGTTTCCATGTTTATAGACATAGCGGTGTAGATATTTCCATGTTTATATAGATGGCGTTGTAGATATTTCCATGTTTATACCGATAGTGGTGTTGGTATTTCCACGTTTATACCGATAGCGATGTAGATATTTCCATGTTTATACAGCTCGCGGTGCAGATATTTATATCTTTATACAGATGGCATTGTAGATATTTCCTTATTAACCCTGATGGCGGTGTAGATATTTCCATGTTTATACAGATGGCGGAGTAGTTAGTTCCATGTTTATGGAGATGGCAGTGTAGATATTTTCATGTTTATAGAGATGGCGGTGTAGATATTTCCATGTTTATAGAGATAGCAGTGTAGATATTTACATATTTATACAGATGGCTGTGTAGATATTTCCATGTGCATACAGATGGCATTGTAGATATTTCCATGTTTATACAGATGACTGTACAGGTATTTCCATGTTTTTACAGATGGCAGTGCAGATATTTCCATGTTTATAGAGATAGCGGTGTAGATATTTCCATGTTTGCACAGATGTCGGTGTTGATATTTCCATCTATACACAGATGGCCGTGTAGTTATTTCCATGTTTATACAGATGGTTGCGTAGATATTTCCATGGACATGCAGATGGCGGTGTAGATATTTCCATGTTTATACAGATAGCGGTGTAGATATTTCCATGTTTTCACAGATGGTGGTGTAGATATTTCCGTGTTTATACACATGGCGGAGTAGATACTTCCATCTTTATGGAGATGGCGGTGTAGACATTTTCATGTTTATAGAGATGGCGGTGTAGAGATTTCCATATTTATAGAGATAGCGGTGTAGATATTTCCATCTTTCTACAGATGGCAGTGTAGATATTTCCATGTTTACACAGATGGCGGTGTAGATATTTCCATATTTATACAGATGTCTGTGTAGATATTTCCATGTGTATACAGATGGTATTGTAGGTATTTCCATGTTTATACAGATGGTGGTGTAGATATTTCCATGTTTATTCAGATGACTGTGTAGATATTTCCATGTTTTTACAGATGGGAGTGTAGATATTTCAATGTTTATAGAGATGGCGCTGTAGATATTTCCATGTTTATACAGATAACGGTGGAGATATTTCCATGTATATACAGACAGCAGTGGAGATATTTCCATGTATATACACATAGCAGTGTTCATATTTCCATGTTTATACAGACAGCGGTGTAGGTATTTCCATGTTTATACAGATAGCGGTGCAGTTATTTCCATGTTTATACAGATGCCTATGCAGATATCTCCATATTTATACAGAGGGCTGTGTAGATATTTCTATGTTTATACAGATGGCCGTGTAGATATTTCCATGTTCCTACACATGACTGTGTAGCTATTTCCATGTTTATACAGATGGCTTTGTAGATATTTCCATGTCTATAGAGATAGCGGTCCAGATATTTCCATGTATATACAAATAGCGGTGTATATATTTCCATGTTTATACAGATCGTGGTGTAGATATTTCCATGTTCATACAGATACCGGTGTAGATATTTCCATGTTTATACAGACCGCAGTGTAGATATTTCCATGTTTATACAGATAGCAGTGTAGATATTTCCATGTTTGTGCAGATGGCGGTGTTGATGTTTCCATCTATACACAGATTGCCGTGTAGGTATTTCCATGTGTATACAGATGGCATTGTAGATATTTCCATGTTTATACAGATGGTGGTGTAGATATTTCCATGTTTACACAGATGACTGTATAGGTATTTCCATGTTTATACAGATGGCGGTGTAGATATTTCCATGTTTATAGAGATAGCGGTGTAGATATTTCCATATTTATACAGATAAGGGTGTAGAAATTTCCATGTTTATACAGATAGCGGTGTAAATATTTCCATGTTTATACAGATCACGGTGTAGATATTTCCAAGTTTATAGAGATAGCGGTGTAGATATTTCCTCGTTTATACAGATAGTGGTTTAGATATATCCATGTTTGTACAGACCGCGGTGTAGATATTTCCAAGTTTATACAGATAGCGGTGCAGATATTTCTATGTTTGTACAGATGGCGGTGTTTATATTTCCATCTATACACAAATGACCATGTAGATATTTCCATGTTTATACAGATGGCGGCACAGATTTTCCATGGATATGTAGATGGCGGTGTAGATATTTCCATGTTTACACAGATAGCGGTGTAGTTATTTCCATGTTTATATAGATAGCGGTGTAGATATTTCCATGTATATACACATGGCTGTGTAGATATTTCCATGTTTATACAGATGGCGGTGTAGATATTTCCATCTTTATACCGATAACTTTGTAAGTATTTCCATGTTTATACAGATGGCGGTGTAGATATTTCGATGTTTATAGAGATAGCAGTGGAGATATTTCCATGTTTATTCAGATAGCGGTGTAGATATTTCCACGTTTATACTGATCACGGTGTAGATATTTCCATGTTTATGGAGATGGTGGTGTAGATATTTTCATGTTCATAGAGATAGTGGTGTTGATGTTTCCATGTTTATAGAGATAGCGGTATGGATATTTCCATGTTTATACATATAGGGGTGTAGATATTTCCATGTTTCTAGAGATGGCGGTGTAGATATTTCCAAGTTTATACAGATCACGGTGTAGATATTTCCATGTTTATACAGATTGCGGTGTAGATATTTCCATGTTTATACAGATCATGGTGTAGATATTTCCATGTTTATACAGATCGCGATGTTGATATTACCATGCTTATAGGGATAGCGGTGCAAATATTTCCATATTTATACAGATAGCGGTGTAGTTATTAGCATGTTTATACAGATAGCAGTGTAGATATTTCCATGTATAAACAGATGTCTGTGTATATATTTCCAAGTTTAAACAGATGGCGGTGTAGATATTTCCTTGTTTATACAAATAGCGGTGAAGTTATTTCCATGTTTATACAGATCACGGTGTAGATATTTCCTTGTTTATACAAATAGCGGTGTGGATATTTCCATGCTTATACAGATAGCGGTGTAGATATTTCCTTGTTTATACAAATAGCCGTGTAGCTATTTCCATGTTTATACAGATCACGGTGTAGATATTTCCTTGTTTATACAAATAGCGGTGTAGTTTTTTCCATGTTTATACAGATAGCGGTGTAGATATTACCATGTATACACAGATGGCTGTGTAGTTATTTCCATGTTTATACAGATGGCTGTGTAGCTGTTTCCATGTTTATACAGATGACTTTGTAAGTATTTCCATGTTTATACAGATGGCAGTGTAGATATTTCCATGTTTATGGAGATAGCTGTGTAGATATTTCCACGTTTATACAGATAGCGGTGTAGATATTTCCATGTTTATACAGATCACAGTTTAGATATTTCCATGTTTATACAGATCGCAGTGTAGATATTTCCATGTTTATACAGATAGCAGTGTAGATATTTCCATGTTTTTGCAGATATCGGTGTAGATATTTCCATGTTTACACAGATTGCGGTGTAGATATTTCCATCTTTCAACAGATGGCATTTTAGATATTTCCATGTTTATACAGTTGGTTGTGTAGATATTTCCATGCTTATATAGATGGTGGTGTAGATATTACCATGGTTATACATATAGCGGTGTAGATATTTCCATGTTTACTGATATAGTGGTAAAGATATTTCCATCTTTGCACAGATTGCGGTGCAGACATTGCAAACTTTACACAGATAGCGGTGTAGATATTTCCAATTTTACACTGATACCTGTGTCGATATTTCCATGTTCACAGAGATATCATTGTAGATATTTCCATGTTTATACAGATAGCGGTGTAGTTATTTACATGTTGATACAGATAGCGGTGTAGATATTTTCAGGGTTATACAGATAGTGGTGTAGATATTTCCACGTTTTACAGATAGCTGTGTAGATATTTCCCTGTTTACACAAATAGCGTTGTAAATATTTCCATGTTTACACAGATAGTGTTGTAGATATTTCCATGCTTACACAGATTGCGGTGTAGATATTTCCAAGTTTACACAGATAGCTGTGTAGATATTTCCATGTTTACACAGATAGCGTTGTAGATATTTCATTGTTTATAGAGATAGCAGTGTAGGTATTTCCATGTTTTTAAAGATACCGGTGTAGGTATTTCCGTGTTTATAAAGATAGCGGTGGAGATATTTCCATGTTTATACAGATAGCGGTGTAAAAATTTCCATGTTTATACAGATAGCGGTGTAGTTATTTCCATGTTTATAAAGATAGCGGTGTAGATATTTCCATGTTTATAGAGACTGCGGTGTAGATATTTCCATCTTTGCACAGATTGCTGTGTAGATATCTCCATGTTTATACTGATTGCGGTGTAGTTATTTCCATGTTGATACAGATAGCGGTGTAGATATTTCCATGTTTTTACAGGTAGCGGTGTAGAAATTCCCATGTTTATACAGATCGCTTTATAGATATTTCCGTCTTTCTACAGATGTCAGTGTAGATATTTCCAAGTTTATACAGATGTCTGTGTAGATATTTCCATGTTTATGCAGATGGCGTTGTAGATATTCCATGTTTATAGAGATGGCGGTGTAGTTATTTCTATGTTTATAGAGATAGCGGTGTAAATTTTTTCATGTTTATAGAGATGGTGGTGTAGGTATTTTCATGTTTATAGAGATAGCGGTGTAGATATTTCCATGTTTATACAGATAACGGTGTTGGTATTTCCTTGTTTATACAGATAGCGGTGTAGATATTTACATGTATATAGAGGTAGCGGTGTAGGTATTTCCATATTTATACAGATGGCGGTGTAGATATTTCCATCTTTATACAGATGGCGGTGTAGATATTTCCATGTTTATACACATGGCAGTGAAGATATTTCCATGTTTATACAGATAGTGGTGTAGGTATTTCCATGTTTATACAGATGGCGGTGTAGATACATCCATGTTTCTGAAGATGGCGGTGTAGATATTTTCATGTTTATAGAGATGGCAGTGTAGATATTTCCATGTGTATAGAGATTGCAGTGTAGATATTTCCATGTTTATAGAGAAAGTGGTGTAGATATTTCCATGTTTATAGAGATAGCGGTGTGGATATTTCCACATTTATACAGATAGCGGTGTTGGTATTTCCATGTTCATACAGATGGCGGTGTAGATATTTCCTTGTTTATACAGATAGCGGTGTAGATATTTCCATGTTTATGCAGATATCGGTGTAGATATTTCCAGGTTTACACAGGGAGCGGTGTAGATATTTCCACGTTTTACAGATAGTGGTGTAGATATTTCCATCTTTATACAGACAGCGGTGCTGATATTTTCATGTTTACACAAATAGCCATGTAGATATTTCTATGTTTACACAGATAGAATTGCAGATATTTCCATGTTTATAAAGATAGCGGTGCAGATATTTCCATCTTTATACAGATAGCGGTGTGGATATATCCATGTTTATACAGGTAGCGGTGTGGGTATTTCCATGTTTATACAAATAGCGGTATAGATATTTCCATGTTTATAGAGATGACTGTCTAGATATTTACATGTTTATACAGCTTTCCGTGTAGATATTTCCATGTTTATACAGATTGCGGTGTAGATATTTCCATGTTTATACAGATAGCTCTGTAGATATTTCCATGTTTATACAGAAAGCAATGTAGATATTTCTATGTTTATAGAGATAGCGGTGTAGATATTTTCATGTTCATACAAACAACAGTGTAGATATTTTCATGTTTATGGAGATAGCGGTGTAGATATTTCCATTTTTATAGACATAGCGGTGTAAATATTTCCAAGTTTTTACAGATAGCGGTGTAAATATTTCCATGATTATACAGATATCGGTGTAAATATTTTCATGTTTATAGACATAGCGGTGAAGATATTTCCATGTTTTTAGAGATAGCGGTGTAAATATTTCCATGTTTATACAGATAGCCGTGCAAATGTTTACACGTTTATAGGGATAGCGGTGTAGATATTCCCACGTTTATACAGATATCGGTGTAGATATTTCCCCGTTTATAGAGATAGCGGTGTAGATATTTCCAAGTTTATACAGATAGCGCTGAAGATATTTCCATTTTTATATAGATTGCGGTGTAGAAATTTCCAAGTTTATACACATAGCGGTGCAGATATTTCCACGTTTATACACATACCGGTGTAGATACTTCCATGTTTATACAGATAGCGGTGTAGATATTTCCACATTTATACTTATAGCGGTGTGGATATTTCCAGGTTTATAGAGTTAGCGGTGTAGATGTTCCCACGTTTATACAGATAGCGGTGTAGATATTTCCATGTTTATAGAGACAGTGATGTAGATATTTGCGTGTTTATAGAGATAGTATTGTAGATATTTCCATGTTTATAGAGACAGTGGTGTAGATATTTCCATGTTTATACAGATAGCGGTGTAGTTATTTCCATGTTTATAAAGATAGCGGTGTAGATATTTCCATGTTTATAGAGATAGCGGTGTAGATGTTTCCATGTTTATAGAGACGGCGGTGTAAATAGTTCCATGTTTATATAGATAGCGTTGTAAATGTTTACACATTTACAGAGATAGCGGTGTAGATATTTCCACGTTTACAGAGATTTTATGATAAGTTATTTTATGAAGTCCAAACAAGTCATTGGGGTACCTACCTTAAGTCATTTTTTACATTGAGAGTGTTAAAAATACCCCTACCCTAACCAAAACACTGACTTATAGAGCCAGGAAAGGCCATGCAATAAAGGATTCTTGGGCTTGTATGCCTGATAACAAAAACTTATCACAGAAGACTGCAAAAAACACAATCTTGCACAAAGCCCATTGCAACTTTGCACACAACAATGCTTTTGAAGGATATTTGCCCAACAACTGCCTGTCCCACCTGTGCCTGGCATCACCTTTGTTATTGATCTTTGTAGCCAAGGATAGTCATTTCCAAATGATCATATAATCTTCCTCATTTTTTCTTTTGTCTTCCTTTACCTCCGTGAATATGCATATAGTTTACTCTGGCTTGCCTGTTTCTATTGCAAGGCTCTGTTTCCAAACGAATATCTTTTTCTTGTGGAGAGCCTCTCTCTGTTTGTTATTTAGGTTGATAAGAGAAATGTGAACATTTGAGAGCTCAGGTAAAAAGCCTTAGTCTACAGTGAAACTTTTTTGCACCCTTAGATGCTTACTTCCACTACAACTTGCAGGTGGGCCTTGAAAAGTTCTTGGAATAAGTTTGAGCTTTGGTCTTCTCCGATTCATTTAGCATAGATTCTCAAAATGTGGTCCCTGGACCCACAGCATCAGCATCACCTGGAGATTATTAGAAATGCAAATCATCGGGCCTCATTCCAGACCCTCAGCTGGAAACTCTAGGGGCATGGCCAGACCCTCTGTAGCTGAACAAGCCATCCAGGTGGTTTTGATGCAGCTAAAGTTCTGGAACAACTAATGTAGCCCCATTTGGAAAACTTGGCTCTACAGGCCTCCCTAGCTGGTAAGCTGCTAGCATTTTTTGTTTGTTTGTTTCTTTGTTTTGATACAGGGTCTTGCTCTGTTGACCATACCATGACCTCCTGGGTTCAAGCGAGGACTCAGCCTCCTGAGTAGCCGGGACTACAGGTATGTGCCACCACCATGCCCAACTACTTTTTGTATTTTTTTTTTTTGTAGGGATGGGGTTTTAGCCCAGGCTAGTCTCAAACTCCTGGACTCAAGCAATCTGCCCACTTTGGCCTCACAAAGTGCTGGGATTATAGGCATGGGCCACCACTCCTGGCCCAAAGTTCATATTTTAACTACTAACCTAAATTATTTTAAAAACAAAATTCTCCTTGGACTCAAACCAGGTCAGAGTGACATGATCATGTGCCTGTTTTGTGCAGGGTGAAGTGAGATTATTATCTAGGAAATAGCTGAAATGTCCTGAGGGTGACAAAGAGGAGCTGTGTTTCCAGCCAAATATCAGAACCAGGGCCACTGCCTGCCGCTGAACCCCAGCGGAGACCCCTACTTTGTGTTTATCTGTGGTGGCTACACTTGCCCACCTGGGTGGGAACCCCGAGAATGACTCCAGACTTTTCCAGGGACTGCATGCCAGGGTATTTTTACAATTTATGTGTAGACTTTGTTCGGGTGGAAAAGTTATTTTATGAAGACGAAACAAGCAATTGGGGTACCTACCTTATGGCATTTTTTACATTGAGAGTGTTAAAAATACCCCTCCCCTAACCAAAACCCTGACAAATAGAGCCAGGGAAGGCCATGCAATAAAGGATTCTTGGGCTTGTATGCCTGATAACAAAAACTTATCACAGAAGACTGCAAAAAACACAATCTTGCACAAAGCCCATTGCAACTTTGCACACAACAATGCTTCTGAAGGATATTTGCCCAACAACTGCCTGTCCAACCTGGGCCTGGCATCACCTTTGTTATTGATCTTTGTAGCCAAGGATAGTCATTTCCAAATGATCATATAATCTTCCTCATTTTTTCTTTTGTCTTCCTTTACCTCCGTGAATATGCATATAGTTTACTCTGGCTTGCCTGTTTCTATTGCAAGGCTCTGTTTCCAAACGAATATCTTTTTCTTGTGGAGAGCCTCTCTCTGTTTGTTATTTAGGTTGATAAGAGAAATGTGAACATTTGAGAGCTCAGGTAAAAGGCCTTAGTCTACAGTGAAACTTTTTTGCACCCTTAGATGCTTACTTCCACTACAACTTGCAGGTGGGCCTTGAAAAGTTCTTGGAATAAGTTTGAGCTTTGGTCTTCTCCGATTCATTTAGCATAGATTCTCAAAATGTGGTCCCTGGACCCACAGCATCAGCATCACCTGGAGATTGTTAGAAATGCAAATCATCGGGCCTCATTCCAGACCCTCAGCTGGAAACTCTAGGGGCATGGCCAGACCCTCTGTAGCTGAACAAGCCATCCAGGTGGTTTTGATGCAGCTAAAGTTCTGGAACAACTAATGTAGCCCCATTTGGAAAACTTGCCTCTACAGGCCTCCCTAGCTGGTAAGCTGCTAGCATTTTTTGTTTGCTTGTTTGTTTGTTTTGATACAGGGTCTTGCTCTGTTGACCAGACCGTGACCTCCTGGGTTGAAGTGAGGACTCAGCCTCCTGAGTAGCCGGGACTACAGGTATGTGCCACCACCATGCCCAACTACTTTTTGTATTTTTTTTTTTTTAGGGTTGGGATTTTAGCCCAGGCTAATCTCAAACTCCTGGACTCAAGCAATCTGCCCACTTTGGCCTCACGAACTGCTGGGATTATAGGCATGAGCCACTGTGCCCGGCCCTGCCAGCTTTGTATAAGCTGAGGAGTTTTTAAAAATACCTAGACTCAGGGCAAACCCCAGACACTTAAGTCAGATTCTCTGGGAGGTGAAGCCCAGGCACTGGTATTTTTAAAGTCTCTACAGATGGTTCTAATGTGCTGCTAAGTTAGAGAACCGCTGATCTATACCAGGCCTTTTCAAACTTAATGTGCACTTGAATTACCTGGACCTTGTTAAAATGCAGATTCAGTCTGCATAGGCCTGGGGTGGAGCCTGAGCTTCTGCATTTTTAACAAGTCTCTAGAGGATGCTGCTGCATCTGGGCTGCTAACTACACTTGGAGATAGGAGGTTCTGGAGAGCAGAGGAAAGAGCATGAACCATAACCTAGGGGCTGGTAGTCCTGACTTCCGAGCCAAGGTTTGCCTTTATGTGGCTGGCAACTTGCTTGGACTCCTACCTCAATTCTTTGGGCCCAAGGTTTGTCCTGCCTCAGAAGGATGTCAAGAAAATTGAGTGAGTAATGCAGAATTGTTTCTTAAAGTGTGTGCAGATGCTCCATGAATTTAGAGAGTATGTGGATGCACATTAGTAAATTTTAATAGTTGTGACCATCTTGTTATGAGTACTTAGAACAAGTAATAATGGCTTTTGATGTATAGTAGTAATAAAGCTTCCTTTTAAAAGGCGTGTATTTAAGTTTCAAAAGTGGGTCTATTTAAAAATATATGAAATAAATAATAGTAGAGGTAATTGACAGATCAAAATTAGGAAGGCAGGATGAGAATGACTCAAGTTTGGGAAATGCTGAGAAAGCAGATGCCCAAGGGCTAGGAAAACTTAAAAAAATAGGTAGCACTTGATTTTGATTGGCTGAATGAGATGATGTGTTTGATTATTTATGGGGTTGGCATTTGGCAACATGCACTGGGTGGCTGGGATCACTGTTTATTAAAAAATATTTGAGTCTCCACTTTGCACTAGATACTTTTTCAGTCTCTTGGAAAAGGGATTGGGGGGCAGGCAGGATAAAAACAAATCATTTATGCCCACAAGAAAATTGCAGGAAGATAAAAGTCATGAAATAAACTCTATGCTTCTAATTTAATATTTTTTATAGATTATGAGAAAAAAGTTTTGCTCACTATCAGCTAGGAAAGCTGTCTTAGCACAACCATTCATTCTTGCACAAATCAAAATCAAGACGAGCCAGATTTAATTTAATATTTTTTCACAGATTATGAGAAAAAAGTTCTAATTTAATGTTTTTATAGATTATGAGAAAAAAGTTTCGCTCTCTATCAGCTAGGAAAGCTGTCTTAGCACAACCATTCATTCTTGCACAAATCAAAATCAAGTTGAGCCAGAAGGCTCCATTCTGACAGCTTCTAATGGAGAAGCTACATTTACTGGACATGGGGAAAGTTGCTGGGCTCTAAGGACTGTGCATTTCTTGAACTAGATAAATGGTCTTGGTGTAGCATAATACCAAAACTTCTTGTCGCAGCCTGTAAGGACAGAACTCAATCAGCCTGAATAGGAAGTCAGTGACTCCGACTCAACACAGGAATGTTCTGTGATTCCTAAAGAAGGATGTAGGAGTGTGGCACAATTCAACCACAGTCTGTGGCCCTGTGCCTCTGCCTTGACATGAGTGGGATTTCCCAGCTGGTCATTTTCTTCTTATCTAAGACATTGGGAACAAATTACTTGACCTCCTCTGGGCTTCAGTACTCCCACTCATCAAATTAGAGGACTGGGCAGTCGCTAGGCTCTCTTTAGGCATCATATTTTAGTTTCTGTGATTTTAAATTTGAGAAGGGGTGTCTAAGGGAGAATACATAGGGGAGGGGGAAAGGCTTATTAAAAGTGTAGTTAGACACTGAATTTTCAAGAATTGCATTTTGTAATAATACCTTTACCTTATCAGGACTGACAATCTTACCTGATGACAGCACATGGAGGAATGGCTGCATTCAAAAATAAAAATGAAATAAAACAAGACCTTATTTGAACTTAGCAATAATGCTGATTCCTCTTTTTGATTTGAGGAGGTTATAGCTGTTGTAAATGCTTGAATTGGGTCTGCCCAGGCAAAACGGAGTCAAGAGTCCATGTCGGATGAATTTTAACAATGTAGACAATAGAAAGGGTTGCTTAAACTGCCCCTCTTTTACCAAAACACATTTACAAATGAAAGAACAACACTTCCATTTTTTAAAAACATTTTTTGAGATGAAGTCTTGCTTTGTCACCCAGAGTGGAGTGCAGTGGTGCGATCTTGGCTCACTGCAAACTTTGCCTCCCGGGTTCAAGTGATTCTCCTGCCTCATCCTCCCGAGTAGCTGGGACTACAGGCGCCCACCACCATTCCTAGCTAATTTTTGTATTTTTAGTAGAGACAGGGTTTCACCATGTTGGCCAGGCTGGTCTCGAACTCCTGACCCCAGGTGATCTGCCGACCTCGGCCTCTGAAAGTGCTGGGATTACAGGCGTGAGCCAACAGGCGTGGCCAAAAAATTTCCATTTTTAATTGCAGGGTCTGGGGAATTAAAATGCATCCGTAATTTCTTGCATCTCTCCTCTCGAGCTTGCATGAATGCAGAGGGATGGGGAGGACTTCTTGAGGCAAGCATCCCCCTCTTGTCGCCTGCCATCTGGAGAGAGAGGGCTGTGATTTATCTCACTTTAATCAGGAAGGACCCGATGGGTGGATGGAGAGGTCTGACGGCTTTGTTGCTCCATGTGGGAAAGAAACGGACAGAGTGAATTTGTGTATGATCCCTAAGGAGAAAGCGTCTTTGTGCTCTATTTCATTTTGACCTGGAGCCCCTGAAAGCAAGCTAGTTACAAGTTGAAATAGGCCATTTCTAAAGTGTGATTTTGTTTGTGTATGAGCCTTGATTACAAAGGGGAAAAAAACCCGCTTAATTTACATACACCACATGTAGCGCAGGATCCCCTGGGGTGTCTTTTCAGGTATCAGGAAACTTTGATGAAAGTCGCTTGCCTCATCTAGGAGTCATTTCATATTGTTTAGCAGAGCCTGGTGTTAACATTTCCTTCCAACTGTTTACTGGAATCTGTGTGTTCCCTTCAAGTGATGCATACTAGGTGCACAGGCTTCCTGCCACTGTCATCCTAATCTTTCCGTGCAGACAGGAGCAGAGGGGAGAGCGCTGAGCCAGGCCCCAGCTTGCTTTTCTTTCCTGACACAGCCCGGCTCCGCTGCACTTCTCAGCTCTTGCTCTAGGTGGTGCTGTTTGACCATTTTCTTCATGTGACCCTCCACTCGGTAATATAAATTCATTCGGAGGATGACCTGATATCAAAAAAAATTCCTTTTCATTAGTAGAATCAACTTGTTTCTTCACACGATACTCTTCCCACTGAGACACATGGAGACAATTCTGACTCCAGGTTTGCAACCTTGAGATTTTTCTCAGATGCAATAAAAAAACCAAAAAAGCATTTTGAGTGGCACAGTGATGCCTAGTGCATGATCATGTTTGTCTGCTCAAACATTAAAGGGAAACTTGTGGGTTTGAGGATGCCCAGCAGCACGACAGCTGCCAATGTAAATGAGCCGTATAGAGAGAGAGGGGGCAGGAGGGGACTACAAACTTCAGAATATGAGCTGTTCGTTTATAAGTTAAAAAAAAAAAGTCAAAAGGGAGTCCAGGATGGTGCAAGAAAGAGGAGAAAGGAAGATTTTCCTTGCAGCTAATCAGGAGAGTTCATAAGGGCTGATTACATGAGTGGAAGCCTTAAGTTCTTTTTTTTTAAAAATGTGAAAGTTTGCATGTATGTATGTATGTATGTATGTATGTATGTATGTATGTATGTATAGCTTCGTGTATTACCATTATTATTGCAATCAGCAAATGGATTTACTTCCTTTATCTCATGGGCTCCTTCCCACTCACTTCTGGCAGCACATTTTCCTTTCTCCTTCATCCCAGAACATCAAAGAACAGATGCGCTTCCTAACCCTGGCTCCAGCGGACTTTATACATTGTAAACAGTGCACCTCTAACGTGGTTCACTGCTTAGAGAACGTGTGTCCCATTTTAAAACTGTGACTCCTTTATATTTTGCAGTGCTTATTTTATAAGAGACATTGGACTTGTGACATATTTTTCATGGAGGAGTGAGCTTAATGGTTGAAAGTAATCGATAAACTTGTTTTTCCTCTGATGCCATCAGCCAAGATCCTATGGCAATAGTAAGAGGATGACACTGGGCTGGTACCCCCTCCATAACATATTTGGACCATGTTTTCCCCCCAGAATGCACATGCAATAGCTTTGGTTTGGTAAGAGAGAGATGGTGAACTTGGTTTCCTTCTGTCACACTTTTGGTGAAATGAATTAGACTTTTAAATCAGGAAATTCAGTGAGATGAGTTAGATTTTTACACAAGAGCAGTGGAGGACTTCCAGCTGGTTGGGGGAATGATATGGAAATATCTTGCTAAATCAGGGTCTGGTGGAATGCTGCTCCCCTTGCAGGCTCCTCTTCACAGGGAGCAATCTGTGGGTTGCTTATAGAACAGAGCGAGCAGGAGGCATAGCATGGTCTTGCTCAGGGGAAGACCCGGTGTTCAGATGTTTGTCATTAGGAACTGGGTGTGGGCTTTTTCAAGTTAAACTGAAGCAGCAGTTCTATTAGGAAGAGCCTCCCAGATCAGCATCTTCTGTTTCTGGATACTCTCCCTTTGAAAAGCCAGATTTCAGCGAAAAGCTTTGCTAATGGTGAAATTGCACAACTGAAACCCTATGGGAGCAATGGGAAAGATGGAGAAAGAGGTGGTTATATCATGTACTTCAACAGTTTATTTAGAGGCTGTTGACGTTAGAATAACAAGCCAAGACAAACAAAAATACTCATTTTGGATGAAAATATTGTCTTTTCATGTTATTATAGATAGCTGAGTCCTAAGACTTATACAGAAACACATTTTCCTAATGAGTGGCTGATTTTTCTGGTTGTGCAAGTAATGTCCAAATTATTGTGCAAATTTTTGGCTCAGGAGCAAACATTGTATTGCATATTGAGCTAATCACTTGCCCTTTCTAAGGTAAGCCCTTACCTCTGCTTTCCCTTCATCTTGTCATTTCTGTTTGTTGGGTATAGGTTTCCTGTTGGTTCTTTCTGTTGGCTCTGATGTAACATGAATGAAGTTCTTAACATCCTTTCAGACATAAACACAACTTAGCTCATTGTTTCTGAGTTCATATAGAGGTTTTCTTGCCCCTGAGACTTTCGTGTCAGACAGCTGGATGTTGCTGTGTTCAAGGCTCTATCTGTTGATTTTGTATCCTACAACTTTACTGATTTCACCTATCAGTTCAGTTCTAACAGTTTTCAAATTTTATTTATTTGTTTTTGTTTTTTAAATATTGTATGTTGCATTTTAGAGTCAGGAGGGTAGATGTACAGGTTTCTTAAACAGGTATATTGCATGGTGCTGAGGTTTGGGCTTCTAATGATCCCACCACCCAAGCAGTGAGCATAGTAATCGATAGGTAGTTTTTCAACCCTTGCTCCCACCATCCTTCCCTCCCACCTTTGGAGTCCCCCAGTGTCTATTGTTCCCTTCTTTGTGTTGAATTCTAACCTTTTTTTAGTGAAGGTTTGTAGGGTTTTCTATATATAACAAGATCATGCCGTCAGTAGAGACAGTTTCACTTCTTCCTTTCCTATTAGGATGCCTTTTATTTCTTTCTTTTGCCTAATTACCCTGAGAAGTGGTGTCTGTGGGCATCCTTGTCTTGTTCCTGATGGTAGAGGAAAAGTTTCAACTTTTCACCATTGATCATGGTGTTAGCTATGGGTTTGTCATATATGGCCTTTATTTTGTTGGGATACAGTCCCTCAATACGTGATCTGTTGGGTGTTTTTTTTTTTCACCATGAAAGGGTTTTGAATTTTGTCAAAAACTTTTTCTATATCTATTGTGATGGCCATATAGTTTCTATCCTTTATTTTTCTAATATGGTATATTATATGTATTGATTTGCTTATGTTGAACCATGACATGATCATGGTGAATGATTCTTTCAATGTGCTATTGAATTTGGTTTGCTAGGATTTTGTTGAGGATTTTTGCATCTATGTAGATCAAGGATATTGGCCTGTCATTTTCCTTTCTTGTAGTGTTCTTGTCTGGCTTTGGAATCAGGGTAATGCTGGCCCTGTAAGATGAGTTTGGAAGTATTCCCTCCACTTCAGCTTTTTGGAAGAGTTTGAGAAGGACTGGTATTAGTTCTTCTTAAAATATTTGGTAGAATTAATCTGGGAAGCCATCTGGTTTTGGGTTTTTCATTGATAGGAGACATTTTCTTACGGATTCAACCTCCTTGCTTGCTATTAGTCTGTTCAGATTTTTAAATTTCTTCATGAGTCAATCTTGGTAGGTTTTATGTGTCTGGGAATTTATCCATTTCTTCTAGATGATCCAATTAGTTAGTGTGTAATTATACCTAGCAGTTTCTTAGGATCCTTTGTATTTCTGTGATATTGGCTATGATGTTTCATCTTTCATTTCTGATTTTATGCTCTATTGAAAACATGAGGCATAGCAGGTAGGGGGCACTGGTCAGGACTTGGGGTATAAACTGGCAGATGTTAAGGTGGGTGATTCTGGTTAACTCAGAAACTCCGAAGTCCCGTGTGGAAGAATTAACTGCCTGTACTCACCTAGTAATGTATATCCTTGGTCAAAAAAGATCCAGCTGAGAATGTTGGATGAAGGGACCAAATCAATATTCATCATTATATTGAAAACAAGTCAGATTGGCTGTGGTCTTTTGACAGCAGGTCAGTGGCTGAGTCTATTTGAACAAAGTTAGGGCAGGTTCAAGGGAGAATCCTGAGATCGGTATTCTTTGTTCCATACAAACTTGCCTTTCAGTTTCTTCTCCCCATGCCTCCAGGATGTCCCTGCACGGCCCGTAGGGCCCCCTCCTTCAGTACCTTGCCTTACGAAGGGGAGAAAATGAGTTTTCCAATGTTAGCATATATTTAGCCTTCCAAAATTTTCTATTTCTATTTTAGGGGAGCTCTAGGAAAACAGCAGATTACTCTAAATCCCCAGGTAAAAATCTGAAATGGTGGAATTTCATATGACCAGGAGACATATTTTGGGGCAAGTGGGCTTTTCACAATCACTTGGACATGAAGGCATCTGCTTCTTCTATGCCTAAAATAGTCCTTCAATTTAGTAGTTTAATTCCTCTTCCTCTTTTTCAAATTTCAAGACAATACATGTAGTGACTGAACAATTTGGATCCAAGTTTCACTATTTAACTGCCAGTGTGACCTTGGGCGAGTCACTTAATCTTTTCAAGGCTCAATTTCATCATGTAAAGTAGAAGTACAAACAATCCCTGACTTAGAATATTTTGACTTATGATTTTTCAACTTTAAGATAGTTTGAAAGCAATACACATTCAGCAGAAGCTGTACTTTGAGTACTCATACAACCATTCTGTTTTCCACTTTCAGTACAGTATTCATTATATTACATGAGATATTCAAAGCCCACTTTATTATAAAATGGGCTTTCTGTTAGATGATTTTGCCTAACTGTAGGTTAATGTGAGTGTTTAAGGTAGGCCGAGCTAAGCTATGATGTTTAGTAGGTTAAGTGTATTAAATGCATTTTCAGCTTACAATATTTTCATAAGTTTATTGGAATATAACCCCATTGTAAATTGAGGGGTATTTGTAATAATGATATCTCTTCAAGGAGACTTTGTGAGCCTCTCATAGGAAAATGCATACACAGATGCATATAAATATATAATCTTTCTTTTCCATACATATGATATTCTTTAAGGATATTCAAAAATCTGGAAACAGTTGCCTCCAGGGAGATAAATGGTAGTGGGTTGGGAAACTTTTAACTGTATACGCTTTTGTACCTTTTGCATTTTGAATCAGATGAATGTATAATCTACATAAAATATTAAGATTAAAACATCACCGAATAACTTATCAGGAGTTTGGTGAACATAAGGGAAGGCCTCCTATGGTGGCTGTATTTTATTCAGTGTTGGTCACTGTTGGGCACTTCATAGAGCTTATTTCATTTCATCCTTACAAGCGCCGTAGGAGGAAGGGGCCCCAGAGGGATTCATGGTTAGAATAGCAGAGTAGGAGCATTTGGCAGCTATATTCTGTGTAGGTGATAACTTTAAAGATATTTCTGTTATAAAATGTTTCAAACATACAAAAAATATAGAGAAGCAGTTTTCTATAGTTATTAAATATTCTTAATTGGTAGTCACAGAAATTATCATCCAAAGTGGGATATTCTTGAGAGAAAAAGGAGGTTCTATTTATAATTATGGTGGGATAACAAACTTAAGATGAACAGCTCTGGACAAACTGGGTTGTATGGTCCCTGGAAAATAAGGATTACTGTAAATGTGAGTCCCACCTTGTGCTTCTCTCTGTCCCACCAAGAAAATATGATCTTGATACAGATGTTCATTGTGTCAAGGCAACCATGGCAACCATGATCTAGATACACTGTTCAAGTTTTATGCTGATCCTACCTAGGTATGTCTCAGGAACTTTCCAGAGTTTCCTTTGAGTGCTTCTAAATTTTGCATAAATGGTATGTTGTCCCTTGTCTCTTTTTAAAACCAATAAGCCATTTTCCCTTCTTTTCCTGGAAAATTAAAGGAACAAAGACCAGGAAATAACAACGTATTAGCTAAGGTTCTGTTGATTGAAAGCAACAGAACCTAATTCTGGCTAGCTTAAACCATGCTAGGATTTAATGAAGAATACTGCAGAATCTTAGATATCTTATGACTGGGAAAGAGGAGGTTCAGGCAGTTCCTGGGATGTCAGCAACAGGTAGCTGTCAATTAACTGCCCCCACACCACCCACGGCTGCCGTCATCAATATAGCACACCACGATGGCTCCCAGCCTCTGTACGTCTGGGTTCCGGTGTTCAAATTCTAGAGACAGCAAGAGAAATCCCATTGAGTCAGGGATCCTTCCCTGGGTCACACTCCCTGCATATGGTCAGAAATGCAGGATTATGTACTAAAGACACAGCTAAAGAGGACCCACTTCACTGTTTTGGGACCATTTGCAGGGGAGGCAAAATTGTGAGCTACTCACTTAAAGAGGTGATAACCATAAGTTTGCAGGAAAAAAAAAATTGGAGAAGAGAAGGATAACACTATCCTACGGTTTCTTCTGAAAATGGACGAAGGGAACAGCATTTCCATTTGGAAATTCTCTCCTGGCATTTCAATATTTATGGATTCTGAATTCTGAGAAAAATCAGTTGAGAAATTAGGAAAATGGGAAGGAACATTCTAATTTTCCTGTGAAAATTACAGCTTAATAGTCAGTATAGAGAACTTACTGGCTTGAAGAAATGCACTGACTTCAAGTCAAGCAAGATGAGGAAGCACTGACGTGTGGAGATGAAAGTTAAGGTGAACAGGACAGGAGCAGTAAAGGAGCCTCAGTCAGACTTTCTTGTATCTGTTGCTGTGTTACAAGTGTGTGTTCATGGCCTTGTCCACTGCTAACAGTGAACCATTTCTGCAAATAAATATTAATGTGTTCCTAGGCATAGTATATGTTTTACAAATCCTATGAGAGGTTTTCTAAGAAATGCCAAGTTTTAGAAACAAAATATACCCTTAAATCGGCAATTTTGACAGTTGCTTCTTTCTAGTGCTATTCATCTTGCCAGGAGATCAGAATGTTACGTTATTTAAATGGTATTGGAGGGGATGATTGATGCCTTGTATAACAATGTGATGTAAACAACGATTAAAGCATTAAGTATTTGTGGTGTTACCTTTCAATCTTTAAAGGACTTTTCTTTAGCATTTATTTTGTGATAACATTCATTTCTTTTTAATGTTTTCTCTATTAATGCTATTGGATTTTATAATCTTGTTACAATATGTTGGCTCCTAATAATAATAAATCATCATTTGTTATCATATCTCTTTAAAACAGAAGACTACTAAAACTTTTCATATAATCCTGTTACAGAAAAAAACGACTATTTGCTTGTTATTATAGTCACTTATTATTTTTCAAAAACTTGTAAGTGAAGTGTTATGAAATTCATATGAATTTGGGAATTCCCAAACATTCTCAGAAATTCTATTTCCTTGTTCCCAAATCCCAATGATTAATATCTGCCAGGAGTCGGAAAACAGTGAAAGGAAGTAACATCCTATGTTGGATACCTGGTAGGGTTAGTGAAGAAACGTTATTGCTGAGCTCTGTGTTACGCTCACGAATGATGCCATTGAGGAAGTCACGCTTGTTGAAAGGAACGCAGATACACAAAGAGTTTTGCTGCTGTCTGTTGGATAAGAACCCCCTGGTCGATTTCAGCTCCTACTGCAAGTTACAAAAATCAATCCAATGATAAATGAAAAGTGCCCAGTGTGCTCGGAAATAACTTATTTTTTGGCTTCAGAGGAAATTTTAGAAACAGTGCCAAGTGAAACGTAAAAACAAACTACGAAGACGTTCATGAATTTCCCTCTGAAGCTGACAGCCGTATTTTAGCAGATGGAACTCCTACTATTAGCCCAACTCTTGGGTTGAAACAGTGTGTCCAGGAAACCCTATGTTAAAATGCAATGTGTTGGGGATATTGTTCCTCTATTTGCTTGAGTTAATTTTCAAATTAGTGTACTCTTGCTTAGCTGTGCTCTGAGGGAATGAACAAAAGATTGGTAAACTCTGATGGAGAACACTGGTCAGGCAGGGCACATAGAATCCCTGGGGATGGTGGTTCCTGGCAAATGGGGGAGGAGGACCTGAGCCAGGCTTGGGCTGGGCTGGAGGAACATGAAGATGGGATCTACTCACAACCCCCAAAACTGACGGGTCCTGGTAACATATTATTTCACCCTCAGCCATGCAAATTCATTATTTTTATGGATAAAATAGTTTTAAAAAACTAATTTACATTGAAATGTTAAAATATTTATATAGAGATTAGAAATATTTATATAGAGATTATTGGGAATCCCCTCCTAAAGCCAAACATAAAAACTACCAAAAAAAAAAAAATTCTGTGTAGGCTAAGATTGCAAATGACTGATGGAATGTCATTTAAATTAAACATGGAAAATATATTTCCTCTTTAATAAAGATCTAAATTCTATTCTTTTTAGGAGCCTTCAGAAATGAAATTCAACTATTAAAAAAAGTATAGAGAAGCCTTTAGAAAAGAAACTTTTCTTTTGCTGTATTATATATTAAAGAACTTTGATGAAAATAGTTCTAAAGTGTTTAATAATCGATTCCACTGATGTTTCTAGGTATTGTGGGGAACACCTAGAAATTAAATCTTCATCTTTGGCAGATCAGAGGCCTATTATTTTTAGGTAAAACAATTAAAATCTGCTTTTAATAAATCACAAATTTTGCAAGTTAGCCATTAATAGTAAGTGCTTTTCAAAGTTTGGCCCAATACATGAAAAAGCCAGAAAAACATACCTGCATTAGTTTTGCCCATCACCTTCTTATGCTGGCCTCAGGAGATTTATTAACAACATTCAATATTTTAGGTAGGCTGGATGTGGTGGCTCATGCATGTAATCCCAGCACTTTGGGAGGCTGAGGTGGGAGGATGGCTTGAGACCAGGAGTTCAAGACCAGCCTGGTCAACCTAGTGAGCCCCTCGGTCTCTCTGAAAAGAAAAAAAAATTAGGTATCCTGTGGCTACCTCCAAAAACAAACTCCAGAGGAACTGAAATTTTTTTTTTATTTCAAGTGTTCGGATAATGGCTTCTTTTGCAGTTACTTACGAAGAATTTAAGGGTCAGTAAAAATATTTTTTCATCCTTAATAACATGAATTCTCTAATTTGTGTGTGATATAATGCTAGATATTGTGCCAAAAGTGTTACATAGACATAATCCATGCCCATTTTCAAAGATAATACTAATATAGAGAATAAGAATCATTATTATTGTAGTAATTATTATTTTAGTAATAGTAGTAATAATCAAAACAATTACATCAAACACTTATTAAACCCTTATTATGTGATAGGTACTGTGTAAGCAATTTCCACATATTAGCTCCTTAAATGTGATCACTAACCCCATGAGGTAGGTAGCATTATGTCCATTTTATAGATGCAGAAACTGAGCTTTGAAGAGGGAAAGCAACTTGCCCAAGGCCATGCAGGCAGTCATTGATAAGGGTGGGGAGCGAGAAGTTGAAGTCTGAGATGTAAGTTCACAGACAAGAGTACACAAACACGTACAAGATACTCGTATGACATGTGGGGTTGCTTGAAATATGTAATTGACTTTCCCCAGCACAAGAAAGTGTTTGGACAGATTTCAAAGGGATCTAACACTTCCTCAGAGGACTGCCCTACGACATTTTTCCGTGTGCTTTTCTGCCTCTTGTCCTATACTTTTGGCATTTCTTCTGCTCTTAGAGGCAATGAGTCAACAGCATATTTTTAGCACCTCCTGTGTGCATAGAAGTGGCCCCTGACTCAATGGGAGTGTATAACTACCATGGGCCAAATCAGTGTGCTTTCCTGTTAGCCAGGGGATTATAGAAGAACACGCTCCTCTGATTCCAACAGAACTTGCTGCCACTCTGATGTCTTCATTGTAAGGCCTCTAAATGAATGTTCAAGAAATTCATGTTAAAGGCACGTATCATATGTGTAACTTGTAAACATTTGTGTACTTGTCTCTGTGTCCTTACACCTCAGGCTTCAACTCTTGTTTTTACCTTTATCAATGACTACCTGTGTGCTGTGTGGCTTTGGACCAATTGCTCACCCCCTCTAAAGCTCAGTTTCTGCATCTGTAAAATGGATATAATGCCATATATACATAGATATAGATATACATACACCAATATATATACACACATATATATGTGTGTATATACATATATATATATAATATACAAACTGAAATATATAGTTATATAAATATTTCAGTTTAAGTTTCAAAAATCACTGGAGGGTATTTTTATAATACCCTTCAGCAATTTTACCTGCTGCCTTTGCACATTCTGGTGAATTTCTAAATGGAAGTCTGATAGAGATTAATCTTTTAATGCATCATAAATAAAAAAGAAAATCACAGAATGATGTAGCTGGAGAGGACCTTGGGGATCTAGTGTTTCATGAAAGATTAATGTCCTTGATCTGTTTGTAAGTGTTTTGGAAAAATCTTCCATGGTCAAATAAAACTTGGCAATGTTGGATTAAAGTTAAATAGGTTTTTTTTTTTCCTGCAGAACTTCCTAGTCTTTAATATGCTAATATGTTTTGTGAATCTACAAGGAATGAAGTGTTTCAATGCTTATTTTACCCAGATTCTCATTTTGGTACAGGCTGGTCAAGCTGAGTCAGCTAGTATATTCTCTAGATGGAGATGATGGCTGATGCCTTTTTGAGAGCAAGAGAGTCCCCAGGGGAAGCAAGGGTATATCAGTTGCTCCATTTCATGCCAAGGATCCTCAGTCTTTAGAGGCTCAGAGAAGGCTGAAAGGCTACTCTAGGCTATCAGGGCTACCATTCATTGTGACCCATGCTACAGAGAAGCTTTGAGCTCAGTGCAAAGGAGTGACCAGCCCTTGAGAATCAGGAAAATTTATTTATTCCTGACCTAGTCCACTGAGGACATACAAGGAATGGGGCAGGGGAGTGTCACCAGCTATGGTTACAAGCTAGTCTGATTCTCTTTCATTAAGAAAACTGGTCCCTGTGAGTTTAGATTGGGAAGCACCAGGTTAAAAAATGTTTAGGCCAGGAGTGGTGGCCACTGTACTCCAGCCTGGGTGACAGAGTGAGAATCTGTCTTAAAAAAAAAAAAAGTTAAGTGATGTCTTCTGTTGAGGACCTCTCAGAACTTTTAATATGAAAGTGTGCATTGTGAAGAATGGGAGTAGAGTGTACAGGAGTTTTAAAAGCTACTTGGTCATGAAACTCTTGCTTTGTGCAGGATTGGAGGGGCACTAACATTCTGAATAAAATATTTTGGGAAACATTGATCTAATCCAAACTTCTCATTTTACCAGCAAACAACTGTGGGGCCCTCTAAGTTTCCTTTCTCCATCATTGTGACAAATTCATTGGAATTAATTCAATCAAACCTGGGGTCAGCTTTGAAGAGATTTATTTAGCAGGTAAATCTGTTTTGTACATTTTGAGGGAGTTCTGAGTTTCCATAGTCAAAAACCACAGATCAATTTAACCAACCTTTATGGAATATCACCTATGGCCCAAAGACCCTTTAGCTACAGTGATGGTCTACAAAAATATAAACTGTAATTCTTGCAATACAGGAGATTAGTAATAATGGTAAATATAATGATGATGACACCATGAATAGCTAACATTTATTGAATGCCTTTCTATTAGTCAGGCACTTTACTAAGTATTTTAATCCTCCCAACAATTTATGAGGTAGGGATTATAATAATTCCCATCTTATAGTGAGGACACTGAGGTTAGGAAATTATCCTAGCCTAAACGTTAAGTGTAAGCATGAATAGAAAGGTGTTATCAGCCTATAAGACATTCCTTTATGAGTGATACAAAATCCTATATAAATTCAGAGAAAAGAAAAGTGGTTTTAGAAGTCCTTGATCAGTGAGTGTGAAGCATGTGGTGGCCCGGTTACTGTTTGTTTGCCCATCTGTCCTCCCTCTGGGGATCAGCACCCCCTTACTTTGGAAGAATTGTTTTCCTTTTCACTGTAAGGTTCTTTCTGGCTATGCGATGGGGCACATTGCCTCAAACTAGCCCTGTTCCAGTCTTTGAGAACCTTGAAATTGGAACCAAGGGAAGAGGATTGCCTCTTGAATGGTAATTCTCTAAAATCTAGTCTGAGGTGCTGGTGCCTAATCCCTGGGTCTGTGGAAGGAGCTGGGCTGTGAGAGGGGAGAATGATGTTGATGTCAAGAGAGAGGCAGGTGCTAGGAGCAGAGAGATGGAGGCCTGGAGGGTTTCTGGGCTTCTCTGAGGCTTAGGGTTTGGATCATTGTCTTCATTACTGGAACAAAGGATTTACCATACCTGCTCTTCTGGGAATGAAACTGTCCTGCTTTGAAAAATAAAGTGTCATTAGAAAGAGATCTTAAAAACCCCACACCATAGACAGGTGCACAGATCCGTAGAAGTGTTAAAGTTCTGTCTGTTGGATGCTAAGCCAAGACTCTTAAGTATGTTCTAAAGAGAAACTGGTGTGTGTAGGCTGTGCACTCCCAGGGAGATAAAAAGTTAGGAACTTTATGGGTTGGGCTTGGTGGCTCCCACCTGTAATCCCAGCACTGTGGGAGGCTAAAGTGGGCAGATTGATTGAGCTGAGGAGTTCGAGACCAGCCTAGGCAACATGGTGAAACCCCATGTCTACAAAAGCTACAAAAATTAGCTGGGCGTGGTGGCATGTACCTGTAGGCGGGAGGATCGCTTGAGTCCAAGACGGAGAGGGTGCAGTGAGCCATGATTGTGCCACTGCACTCCACCTGGGTGACAGGAATTTTATGGGGAATGGGATCTTGGAGACTGAGTAGAGACTAGAGGAAAAAAAAAAAAACTACCTCCCCAACTGGTCACACTATTCTTTTAAAAAAATTTAATTGACAAATTAAAATTGTATGTATTTACGGAGGTATAATGTGATGTTATGATATATGTATACATTGTGGAATAATTAAATCCAGAGAATTAATAGATTCATCACCTCAAAACCTATCTTTTTGTGGTGAGAACATTTGAAATTTATTGTCTTAGCAATTTTGAAATACACAATACTTCATTGTAAACTACAGTCACCATGCTGTGCTGTAGATCTCAACAAAATGTATTCTTCCTGTCTCAACTAAAACATTGTACTCTTTGACAACATTTCCCCATTCCTCTCACCCCCTCCAAAAACACCCATTCTTTATGTTGAAGAGAATGGCTAAAAAGTCCCAGCAGGTTTCAACTGACAGCTTCAGTGGTTGTCCCATCACACTTCAATGTTATTAATAGAAAGGGGAGGGGCAATAATTCGGACAGGCAGAAAGTACCATTGTAACCACTTTCCTGACTTCACAGAAAAAGTCCTCTTGTTTTCATCTGTAAAATGGGAACTGCGTGAATACCATTCTTCTTTTCTTCAGCCTCCAAAGAAAAAACAGATGCAAAGCCTTTTATCAATTGCAAAAGAGTATACAATGTGTGTTATTACTCACAGTTGTCTTACTGTGACCAAACACTTTATAAGCCTGCGGCGAGTCCGCCTTACTCTCAGGAAGTGGACAATATTTGGGGAAGGAGAAGCAGCAGGATCTTTCAGGACAGTAGCCTTGGTGGGTCCAAAAATTCCTTGAGCGAAATGGGAGACAAAACTTTCTTCCTGCTTTGCGGTTTATCCTGTTAGTCTTGTCTCTCTTCACTCCTATTTTCTATGGAGAATTTCCTGGTTTTGGAGTTTGGGTGCGTTTTATGGAGAGGAGGCAGAACATCTTTAGCTCCAGCAGAATGAAAGGATACATGCAAAGGAACCTAGCACAGTATGTGGTACCCAGTTCCCCTTTAACTTGGCTTTATTCATTCACTCCTGGTAGGGCATTAATAAGGGATTTAGCCCCCTCCTATTGAAAACGATTAATTCAGGGAAGAGTTCAGGCAGTGTGGACAGATACAGTGTAGGCCAAGCCTGTTTCTAAGGCAGGAGCTGGGTAGGGAGGGTGAGAAGGGCGAGAAGAATAGGGAAATATGTGTCGTCTGTGTTGCTGCTGTTGCAACCACCACAACAAACAAACAAGTGAAAAAAAAAAAAAAAAAAAGAATTGTCCATACCGGAAAGTGTGCTGTTTTGGAGGAGGCTGGGGAAAGTGTGGATGGCTCGAGTGGGTCCTGTTGGATTGAAGTCTGACAGTGGTGATTCCCTTCAACAAATGGTCGGGGTGGGAGGGTACACACACACACACACACACACACACACACACACACCCCACATGCAGCGCCCAGCCTCCGATTTCAGCGCTGGCAGGAGATAACCATTCTTAGCTCACCTTTCCAGGGTTATTTTTGGCTGAGGCTGTTCGCTGATGGCAAAAGGTTTCAGCCCCCTCCCAAATCCCTCCCCGTGCTTGTTCTAAAGAGAAAGTGGTGCGTGTAGGCTGCGCACTCCCAGGGAGACAGGGAGACGGGCCTGGCGCCGGAGAGGAACCCGGACTCTGCCCAAAGTCTCGCCACCCGCCGGCTGTTTTCTGGCGGAGGGTGTGCCCCGGAGGGCGGCGATCGCGCGTGAAGGCTGGGGCCAGGCGCGGGTGCAGGCGTCACCTGGGTCGGGCTAGCAGGCCCTGGAATCAGGCTTTTGGGACACCCTGAAAGTGAGTCCAACTTGGGGAGAAACTGAGGGCACCTCGGGCGGTCTGGCAGCGGAGAAGGTGGGCGGGAGAAAACTTTACAGGAAGGCAGAAGCAATCTCCGCCGAGGGAGTCAGCGAGCAGCCGCACGGAGAGGAGGGGAGGGCAGTCCCCAGGCGGGCGGGTGCAGGTCGCAGGGTGCCGACCTGCCGGAGAGGGGGCCTGGGCGCGAGGCGGAGTCCCGGTGCGTGGCCAGGTGGGCGGAGGCCCCCGGCAGGCTGCAGATTGCCTCCGGCCCCGGAAGCCTCAGCAGGACCGGCCAGGAGGCACCACGGAGGGGAGCCCCATCCCGGTGCTGACAGTGCCCACCGCGCCGTACGAGGACCGGCGGCTGGCCAGCGGCGGGGGTCTGCGGCGACCTACTGGCCTCTTCGAGGGCCAGCGCAACTACCTGCCCAAATTCATCCAGAGCGTGCTATCGTCCATCGACCTGCGCGACCGCCGGGGCTGCACCACGGTGGTGGGCAGTGACGGCAGGTACTTTAGCAGGACGGCCATCGAGATCGTGGGGCAGATGGCTGCGGCCAACGGGGTGAGTGTCCGGATGCCCCTCGCTTCCCACCGTGCTGCCGCCATGCCCTCTCCTAGCCCTTGTCCCCCTGCTGCCTCCGGGCCCAGCTGGGAGGCCCCTGCCCGGCCCAGGCTTTGCTTCCTCACTCCCGCATCCTCACCCTCCAGCGCCCCACTCCCGCCGCGCTCGCAGCCTCCCTGGCGCACCCCGGACACTGGGTTCTATCAGTACCCACCGCCCCCAAAAGCCTTGAGGGGTGTCCGTCGTTCCTGGAGCCACTCCGGGTGCCCTGGACTCTTCTCCGACTCTGCACACATCCCACACCTGCTCATTTTTCTTTCGGACATTCTCTTACCCGGCCCTGTAGATTCCAAGGCAGCTCCCAGTTTTCCATATTGTTCGCAACGCGTTCACTGCCCACAGTCCCCACACAAACTTCTTTCCCAGGCTCACAACATAGTCCCTCTGCCCCGTGCCCTTTTTGCAATAATCTGCCAGTCCCCTAAGTCTTAGCTCTGCCTATTTAACAGTAGTGGTGTCTCAGAACACACACACACACACACACACACACACACACACACACACACACACACGATCCCTGACATATTTGGCAAGAGTAGGTCCTGAAGGTTTTTAATATTTTGGTTCTTTAACCCAGTGGAATTACTGAATGATTTATTTAATTAGGGTAGGGATGGAGTGGATCCATTTGTTTGATGCTAAACAGCCTGAGCTCGCAGTTCCCAGGGGGCATATCACTAAATGGTCTGAAATGAGATTTGCAGTGGTTTTCTTAATGCAATTCCCAACTTCTCTCCAAATGCCTTTTGACATTTGACAACATTTCATGCCTCTTCCCCTTTCGCTTTTCATCCTTGTTTTCTCTCCCTTCTCCCACGACCTCGGTAGTCTTCTGCAATCCAGATTCTCAGACTTCGGGTTTTTCTCCCTCTGCCCCTTTCCTCTGTGTCCTATAACTAGAAGCACCTTTTGGCATAGACCCGTATCCCAGTTTCCTCTTTCCCAGGTCCAGCAGCATCTCAAGGACATCTACAAGAGGGATACCTAACTTCAGGGGTCTCTGAATGATATGTGGGAAACATCGTCTGAAAAGGTAATTTTATCCTTATTCATGCAACCAGACCCACACTCATAGAACTTGTCTTTAAGGGGAGTGTCTTGCAGATGTATAAATGAGTGTTAACATCTTTAAAAGCAAAACTGAACGTTTCCCTGGCATTTGTATTCCCTCCTTCCTTCCCAACCCTTTCCTTTTCATTTTCTCATTTATTATTAAAAACATTTTTAAAGGATCTCCATGCTTCATATTTATCTACTATAATTCCTCCTTCTCGGTGTTGCAGGGTTAGGGAAAGAGGATTTTTTAAAAAACACAATAAAAAGCAATTGGGAGAAACAGGGCCAGTGGTGTTGGGGTGGGTAGTGGAATTGTGATTTTTGACTCCAGTAGACAATGATGCTGGATATATGGGGTTTGATTTCTCTCTGGCTCCTCACTTGAGATTGATTAAGTTTGGCTAGAATCAGGGAGTTGAAGAGAGGTTGACAAATGGTCTTTCACTCTTCTCTGACAGGCTGTTCCTGTGGAGTGATGGAGAATAATGAGCCTTGGGAGAGCTATGGGAGCTCTCATACTCCTTCCCGAGCCAATTTTTTAGGGAGTGAGAGAAACATGGCCTGTCCAATACTTGTTGTGGGTCAAGATATTTTTGAAGCTACGGTTGTTGATTTGCATGGGAAAATTATTATGTCTTATTATTTCTTGTCCCACTTTACCATAAGGGCTCCTCAGCTTCTTACTTCAATGGGTCTTCCATGACAAACACACTTTATTAACTCTAAGAGTGGAATTTATTTTAACAGATAATTAGCATAGGTCAATATATGCTTAAAATAGAGTCAAATTAAACGCACTAGCTGTTATAAAGGACAGCTGACAAAATCCACATGGAAGCATCGACTCTTAAATAATCTGAAAGTACTACTTCTAAGAGGGGCGGGCATGGGTGAAGGGAATGGTGGACATGTTTCAGAATTTCAAACGCCAACTTTAACCAATCGTTTCCTCATTTTGTTCACCTTCTTGGGAGCTTATGCTAAAGTGAAGTGAATAGCCATAAGGCTGGCTTCAGGAGAAAGGTGGTCTAAAAGAACTGGATAATTATAAGCAAAATTGGTCTCGAATGATTGAAAATTGATGAGAATGTGCTTGTCTCCTGATTTGGCATCCTGAGTTAGACTCAGGAATACTGAACATGGATCCCAAAGGCTTTGGTCTTTTTTGATATCCTATTGGATAATCATAAGCAGGCTAGAAAAATAGGAAACTAGAATTTTTTTCTCTTTGAACTGACAAATCTGACCAGTGGGCTGCATTCTCTATATCTGAAAAATCTTGGTTTTGATTGAAAAAGTTAATTTTACAAAGCAATTTTCTTTTTTTAAATTAAATTTCATTTTTTTTTTTGACACAGGGTCTCACTTTGTTGCCCAGGCTGGAGTGCAATGGTACAGTCTTGGCTCACTGTAGCCTTGACCTCCCCAGATTCAGGTGATCTTCCCACCTCAGCCTCCTGAGTAGCTGGGGCTATAGGTGCACGCCACTACGCACAGCTGATTTTTGTGTTTTTACTACTCATAGGGTTTCTCTGTTGCCCCGTCTAGTCTCAAACTCCTGATCTCAAGAGATCTGCCTGCCTTGGCCTCCTAAAGTGTCATGAACCACCATGCCCAGCCTACAAAGCAATGTTCTAGGAAAAACTACAGTTACTCTTTGATTATGTAATTGCTGGAGAAGAAAAGCATGGCATTTCTAAAATGATGAACTATATTACTTATATTTTAATATCTCATAAAGTTTGAAATAGACATTTCAAACATAAACATGTATAAAAATTTTTATAAATTATAAAATCAAAACAATTTTACAATTATTTTATTATAAAATTATTATAGAATCAAAAACATTATAAATTTAAACAACTTTTTTAAAAATTTATTTTGGGATTTCCCATGGAGTGATGGAGAATAATGAGCCTTGGGAGAGCTATGGCAGCTCTCATACTCCTTCCTGGGCCAACTTTTTTAGGAAATGGGAGAAATATACCCTGTTCAATGTTTATTGTGGGTCAGGATATTTTTGAAGCTATAGTTGTTGATTTGCTTCAAACTTTAAAAAAATTATTATAAAATTATGGGATGTAAAAAAATTTATTATAAAACTTTGAAATTTTCAAACTTTCAGAAAAGCAGAGAGATGAGATTAATGGCACTCACAGGCAAGCATAGAACATAGATTGTAAACATTTTGCTATATTTGTGTCATGACTATTTTTTGCTTGTGTTTGAAAGTATATTAAAGAAAATGATATTTTACCCCTAAATTCTTTAGTACAGATTTCTAAAAAAATAAGAACATTTTCCTGTATAGTTACAAAATCATCTTTTCAAACAAAATAAAAAATGGCTTTTTTATATCATTTATTACCCAGTCCACATTCAGATTTCCTCAATTATTATGAAATGTCCTTTTATTTTTTGAGACAAAGTCTTGCTCTTTCACACAGCCTGAAGTGCAGTGAAACAATCATAGCTCATTGCAGCCTCAAACTCCTGGGCTCAAGTGATCTTCCTGCCTCAGCTTCCTGAGTAGCTAGGACTAGAGGTGCACACCACCATGCCCAGCTGATTTATTGTTTTTGTAGAGATGGAGGTCTTACTACGTTGCCCAGGCTGGTCTCAAACTCCTGGCCTCAAGTGATCCTTCCAGCTTGGTCTCCCTGAAATATCTTTTGTGGCTGGTTTGTTCAAATTAGTTTCTTCTAATCAAGGGACACACATTGCATTTGATTATTTAGCTCAAGACTGTTTTAACCTGGAAAATACCCATACTCTTTGTTTATGTATTTATTTAGTGAAATTGACTTGTTGAAAAACTAGTCAGTTGTCCTGTAGAATATTTCCCCTTCTGGAATTTTCTGGTTGCTTTTTATGGTGTCATTTAACTTTTCACTCTGTTTTTTCCTGGTTAACTGGAAGTTAGTTCTAAAGGCTTTTAGGCCTGCTATAACAAAATACCAAAAACTGGATGACTTATAAAGAACAGAAATTTATTTCTCACAGTCCTAGAGGCTAGCAAGTTTAAAATCAAGGAGCATGTGGTTTTGATATCTGGTTAGGACCAACTTTCTGGTTCATAGATTGGCCTTCTTGCTGGGCCCTCACATAGTGGGAGAGACTAGCTAGCTCTCTGGGGCCTCTTTTATAAGGGCACTAATTCCAATCATGAAGCCTCTGTCCTTATGATCTAATGACCCCCTAAAGGCCCCACCTTTTAATACCAGCACCTTTGGGGTTAGGATGTCAACATATTAATTTGGGGAAGACATACACGTTCAGCCCATTGCAAGGTTTAGTTAGATTCAGGTTCAACTTCTTTTTTTTAAGACTATTTCATAGGCAATAATGTGTATTCACATCCCATCATTAGTGATGGTGAGATGATCGCAAGGTTAGGGTGATCACTGCCTATCTCCTCTGCTATATTCCCCCTTGGGTCAAGCCAGTAGTCTGTGACGTGAACTTTGTACCATGTGTATATTCAGTTATATTCTGTATCAATAGTTACTTGATTGTTTTAGCATTTATTAATGATCCTTGCTTGAGTTGATTATTTCATTAGGGGTTTCAAAATGGTGAATTTCTAATTCTCTAATTCCATCTACATGTTTTAGCTGGCATTTTTCTATAAGCAGACCGTTTTCTTCACAACTGGGTTATTTGGCTACCCTGAAACATAGTTCCTTCCGGGAAGGCAGAACATATGTTTATTTCTGTCTTTTAAAAATTACTGGTGTTTGGAGTGAAGATTAGGTGAGCTAACTACCTCCACAGGTGACAAATGAATTTTGTTTTGTCTCACTTTTGCTTTTTTGAATATCACTGTGGCTGCTTGGATTTTTATATTTAATTTGAATGGATTAGGGAATAAATGAGAAGATAGGTTTTATCTGTTTCTGTAGTTTTTATGTGGCTGTGTGAACTTACTTTTAAAAATTCCCAGAAATATTTTAATTCCCCTTTAAAGATATAAACTATGTCATACTATAAAGCAAAAGAAAAACCAATCATGTGAAGAGTAAATAGTATCATTTAAACGAATTGTGGTTAAGCTTAGTTTGTAACTAATTAGTTTTTTATTTTCTTTCTACTTTTATCTGCTTCAGAGCCTCTTCAGTGGTTTAGATCTTCTATGTGTCAAATTATTCTAATCTCTTAAAAAGTTTAAGAGCTAAAATACAACACAATGACTACAGGAATGCCCTTGTCCTTTTCTGGGTAGGTACACCTAAGGCAACTTCTTTTTCTCTTCTTTGTTCTCTTCTTCTTTCTTATTCTTAAATCATCTTCAATATTGGACAGATGACAGCACTATGCCTGCCTCAAGATGTTTCTGACTTTTTCTTTTTCTTTTTCTTTTTTTTTTTTTTGAGATGGAGTCTTGCTCTGTCACCCAGGCTAGAGTGCAGTGGCACAATCTTGGCTCACTACAACTTCTGCCTCCTGGGTTCCAGTGATTCTCCCAACTCAGCCTCCTGAGTAGCTGTGGTTACAGGCATGCACCACCACGCCTGGCTAATTTTTTGTATTTTTACTAGAGATGGGGTTTCACCATGTCGGCCAGGCTGGTCTTGAACTCCTGACCTCAAGGGATCTGCCTGCCTTGGCCTCCCAGAGTGCTGGGATTACACGTGTGAGCCACTGCACCCGGCCGTTTCTGACTTTTTCTAAAGTCTTCTTTCTCTGGAGATGACATTATATAATAGCACTGTTCAATAGAAGTTTCTTTGATGATGGAACTGTTCTATAATCTGCATTGTCCCAGCCACTAGCCATATGTGACTACTGTAACACTTGAAATGTGGCTAGAGCAACTGAAGAACTGAATTTTGCATTTTACTGAATTTTAATTAATTAAAATAGAAATGCAAATAACCATAAGTGGTTAGTAGCTACCATACTGGACAGCAAAGATCTATAATTCAGCATTTAAAATCGATTTTGTTTTGTTTTCAAAAATGGAGTCAGACTGTTACAACCCAAAAGAACTGTAGGTTAAATTAAGGTAAATCCCCAAATACTACATACACATTTGGGAAATCCAAACCAGATTTTTTCATGTGATAACCACACCCTCTTTTGACTTTAGCCTTGGAGGTAATGGAGTATGGCAGAAAAAACCCTGTATCAGCAGCTGGAAGACTCACCTTCTTTTCCTAGCTCTGCCATATATTGACCAAAAGAGTCAAAGTCCATTCAGATGGTTGAAGGGCCTTGGAATTTTGTTTTTGGTTTTCACATACAAGTTGGAGGGCAGATGCGTTAGCCTCTTGAAATACCCAGAAACCACTTGTTTCCTCATCTAAAAATCAGGTATGACAGGATCATTTAATTATCCTGGAAATCAGATGAAGCACTGCATATGAAAGCACTTTGTAACATCGATAGCACTGGGAAATGTAAAGAGCTTTTACTGAAATATAAAGGTGTATGGTCAACTGAATATATCTCAGATAGTTAGGATTTGACTGTATATATTGAATATAACCTGTAGTGGGCCCCTTGGTAAACAGCTTACAGTTTTGTTGCAAGTTTTAGCCAAGAGAAAATTTATTTGTTGACTAGTCATGCCCTTTATTGGCCACATGATGAGCAGCCAAGATATTAACACACAGTGCACCTTGCAGAATTCAAGAATGTCTCAGTGTCTTGTGAACTAGGAAGCTGAAATGCAGTGGTATGCAGAAGGCTGGCTCAGTAGGAGCCTTGGGAGTGTCCTCCAGATAGATGTTTGTGCAGGTTGTGTTTGATTCCAGTTGGCCATGAAAAGCTGGTTGCTCTAAAGAATGAGAATATACTTGGTTTTGCATTTACTAGAACTATCTGGGGAACAAATCTTGGGGTGGAAGAAAGAAGGGAGGGAGGGAAAGCTGTGCTTCAATACCTAGGGCTTCTTTCCTGGAATGGATCTGAGAATCTGGGATTGGGTGGCTAATATCTCATCTCTAGAAGGGAGAAAGAACTGGGTGGTGATGGCTTTGTATTTTCTATTGGAGTTCACTAGAGAATAGGTGAATGGAATGGGCTGCTATGATCCAGACATTAGGGAGGACAGGTTTGTGATACATTAGAAAACTTGAATGAGCCCTTCTATGATTCTCTCTTCCCTCTTTCTGCTTCCTGCTCTTAATCACCATCCGCAGGTTGTGGAATTAGCAAATCTATTATGTGAGCAATAGCAAACTTACAGGAGCCCTTGGCTCCATCTATCTCCCTGTTTGTGTCAGTTCCTCCTGGATGCTTTTAGTCTGTGGTCTTCATTCCCTCTTTTTATGGGGAAGTAAAAGGAGTGGGACAGATTATGAGAACAGCTGGGTCCTCCCAGTTGCTGGGGTGGTTATTTTAAGCTTTGTTTAATGTGTCCAGAGACCCAGATGGCATTTTTAACTAAGCTGCTTTATTAAATCTTGTGATAAAGCATAGTGATGTTTATTGAAAAGGCAGACACGCATCAGCAACATTATGCGTGAAACTTGCTCTAAGAATTTTCTATAAAACATCTGTTCTCTTTGAGCCTTTTGTGAACTCTGGAAGTTTGCTAGTTTCTATACAGACTTGAGGACAAGAAGTTGGAACCCACTTTTGGAGATGTCCAAGCATAGGTATTGGAATCATTAATCCTAACCCTCTCAGTTTTAAGGCCCCGGATACCCTTCTGTTAGACAACAGTAACATGAGCAAGCACTGTAATAACCTTTAAACAAGATTATTTGGAAATAATGGACAAGAAAAATTAGTATAGATTGTTTGGGGATTTTAAAATTAAAGATAAAAAGCTAGGGCTTCAATGACCTGTGCCAGCCTATAGCCTTAAGAGTCAATTTGCAAACACTCAAGATTTGGCCAATATGCCTCTACTACTTCTACTTAACACAGTCAAAGGGAAATTTTTAGATTCTTTCATCTGATTTGACTCTCTTAGTTACGAATAAGAGGATATCTAGAATATATATGTGACTTGTTAAAATGAAAATCCACCTTCTCTGAGTCTTCAAATATCTTTCATATCTTACATTTTTTAGTCACATCAACTTTTGAAGTCATGTCCGTAGTTGTATGAAAAGAAAAATTTCAGGAACATTCAACCTCAAAAGTTCTTTTTCTTAGTCTGAAGTCGTAGAAGCATTTGACTTTTACTTTCTCTTTTTAAGTTTGTACTAGTAGGTATTTTGTATAAATATAATATTTAATTATTGCCTTTGTATTCTTTTTCTCTAGTAAACATCCTGGTTTTTAGCTATCAATATGTAGTTTTACATTTAGGGATTTCTAATGGAAAGAGAAAGGAATCTGAAATCAGAGGACGAGAGTTTATTCTACTTGACCAAACACATACACAATACTGGAAGGAGAGTTTTACAACAAATATTTAATATCTATGACATGTAAAACGTTTTTTGAAATCAAGAAAATTCAAACAATTCAATACAAATATCATCAATAATAACACATGAACAGGTGGCCAACCTTATTAATAACCAGAGAAATATAAATTAAAACAATCCATCAACTTGTAAAAAAGATGAAATTACCCAGAGTTGGTGTAGGTGATGGAAAATTGTCATGTTTGTATACTGTTCATAGAAGTTAAATTGACATAACTTTTTGGTCAGGCAATTTGGAAGTATATATCTAAATTAATAGAGTAGTTTTCTAATAACCTGGGAATCTCTTAATCTAAGAATCTTTACTGTAGATTTTTCTAGAACAAATGTACAAACATCTGTGTACAAGGGTACTCACTGCAGCATTTTGCTAAGGAAAAACTCAGAAAAAAATCTATATGTTCAACAGAGAACAGGTACATAATTTATGACACAACTGCACAATATACACCACTAAAATAAAGGATATAAATTTATATGTAGTATGAAAAAGATGTGAATGATAGCTTGTTGGTGAAAAACAGCAATGACTGGAATATTGTGTGTAACGTAATCCTGCTTTTCTGTATATAATGTAGGCATAGAAAATAGGATTGAAAGGACATACTCTAGTCAACAGTGTATATAGCTTGGGTGGAGGGGGTGTATAATGCGGAAGGAGAGTCCCTTTTCCTATCTACTCCATATACATCTCTGGATTTAAAAGATCATACATGCATATGCATTACCTTCAAAATTAAAATGATAAAGACAAAAGGAGAAGCTTTGGATTTGAATCATGATACTACTGTTTGCAACTTCTATGACCGTGGGGAAGTCGCCTAGCCTCCTGGGGTTTATTTCCTCATTTATAAAAATAGGGAAAGTAATAATACTTGTCTACATATCTTCTAGGGTTTTTGGGAGGATTGAATGTGATAATGGGTTACAGCATTATGAATTATTTATTCATATAACACAATTATTATAAAAATATTTTGCTCTGATTAAAATAAAAGAAGGATGAGATCGTGTGTGTTTTTCAGTCCCAGTAGCTTTACTAACCAGAAAGCGCCTGCTGATGTGGTGATCACAGTTGCTTTGGTGCAGCTTCCTGTTGACTTTTGGCAATTCTCCACGCTGCTAGCTAAGGCTGAGGTGGCGACTGTGGAAGGTGTGATCTCCTCCCCCTCCCAGCACACATTTGTGTGCATACTCACACTCATGCACACACAAACACACACATGCACACTCTATCACAGTACATGAGGTGGCAGCAGCTGCTCCGGCATAGACTTTCACACAACATAAAGGGCTTTTTTGGTGTGGTCTGTGCATTATTTCCTGTTAAGCATGAGCTGAGTCAGTGCCATGCTTTTCCATCTGAAACCTTTCTGAGTCTCAGGCTGTGTTAAGAGCAAACCCTCTCCCCTCCATGCCCACCCCATGGCCCTCTACTGAAGCCAGATCATAATCTGCTCATTTCATGAGGATTTTCAAACCGAATGGACTGGGCCATGTGAGAGATCACTGAAAGGAACAGACCAAGCAGAGGCTAAGAGACTCCACGCTAATCTGCTGAGTCATCTGAAAATGCACAGCTGTGGCAGCTCACGGTGCTTTAAAGTACTTTGGCAGGATGTTTGTTCAGGGGGCCTGTTCCTGTAGCCCTGCTGAATGTTTGGTTAGGAGGCATAATCATTTTTTGGACAGGATCTCCCAAATGTAAGGTGATAGATGCTAATGTGGAATATAATACAGAAGATACAGCTTGGATGTCATAAATAACAATAAATTGTTTAATCTTGCTGAGTTGTAAATATATGATAGCCAGAGGTCTTTAGTTCACTGGAACATAGTATGGGGGCAGGGGCACTTAGAAAATAGGCAGTTATTATTTTCCAACCAGACAGAAACTGGTCTGATGAAATTTATCTAAAAAGGCATACACATGTATTTTAATTAATTGTGACAATTACTCAGAGAAAACACATGGCCCTAAAGAGGCTGAGGGTTTTTTTGTTCTACCTATAAATGTATATGTATATTCACCTATATTCTACCTATGTATAAGTAAGAGAATGAGTTTTTGTTTTGGGGATATATATTTATACGTATCTATACAGACAGATATACACATCCTTAATTTCTGTGTACCTATTAAGGTGCGGCGACAGATGGAAAGTATTTTTAAGCATTTAGATAGCTTATTCTATAGCATATGTGTGCATATAGCCCCCCCATAAAGCTTTGTCTCTTTTCTGGATATATTTAACAAGAGGCTAGAACAGAGTCCAAAATGTCAGAAATGTTTGAACATTCCATAGGAATGAAGGAGGTGTTTCCAAATGACCTATGTTTCTATGGCAATAAATAGAACTTGTGCTGCGTTGGATGGGTCAGGAGTAAGGAATATAAACAGTGTAAGTATGGCTATTCCAGGCAGAAATCTACCTTGTAAGAACAGCTTTGTGCAGTGAGCTCGACAACATTGATCAGTTAGCAGTCCAGTTCAGTACAACATTGGTCAGGTAGCAAGACGGTTCGGCAGTGCCAGTCGGAGACACAGATGGGGACAATCAAAGAAGATGCAGGTCAGGACAAGGATGCAGACATGTACCTGTCACTACCATGGACTTCAGCAGCTTCTTAGTGAGCAGGTTTATGATCAAAGAAGAAAGACATCGTTGATATGTAAGAATGTTACAATTAATTTGCTGTTTAGTTACTAGCAAACTACATCCAGTTTTTAGTTTTTAGGTTTTTTTTTCTTTTTTCTTTTTTGAAACAGGTTCTTGTTCTGTCATCCAGGCTGGAGTGCGGTCGTTATCCAAGCTCACTGCAGCCTTAAACTCCTGGGCTCCATGGATCCTTCCACCTCAGCCTCCCAAGAAGCTGGGACTACAGGTGCACACTACCATGGCCAGCTAATATTTCTTATTTTTTTGTAGAGATGAGGCCTTGCTGTATTGCCCAGGCTGCTCTTGAGCTCCTGGCAGTGTAGATATTTCCATGTTTATACAGATGATGGTGTAGATATTTCCATGTTTATACAGATGAGTGTGTAGATATTTCCATGTTTTTAAAGATGGCGGTGTAGATATTTCCGTGTTTATAGAGATAGCGGTGTAGATATTTCCATGTTTATAGGGACAGAGGTGTAGATATTTCCATGTTTATACAGATAGTGGTGTAGGTATTTCCATGTTTCTACAGATCGCGGTGTAGATATTTCAATGTTTTAAAAGATAGCGGTGCAGATGTTTCCATTTTTATACAGGTAGCGGTGTAGATATTTCCATGTTTATACAGATACGGGTGTAGATATTTCCATGTTAATACAGATGGCTGTGTAGATATTTCCATGTTTATAGAGATGGCTGTGTAGATATTTCCATGTTTATACAGATAGGAGTGTAGATATTTCCATGTTTATGCAGATGGTGGTGTTGATATTTCCGTGTTTACAGAGATAGCGGTGTAGATATTTCCATCTTTTCACAGATTGCGGTGTAGGTATTTCCACCTTTACACAAATAGTGGTGTAGATATTTCCCAGTTTACACAGATAGCTGTGTAAATATTTCCATGTTTACACAGATAGCATTGTAGATATTTCCATGTTTACACAGATAGCGTTGTAGATATATCCATGTTTATACAGATAGAGGTGTAGATATTTCCATGTTTGTACAGATAGCGGTGTAGATATTTCCATATTTATAGAGATAGCGGTGGAGATATTTCCATGTTTATACAGATAGTGATGTAGATATTTCCATGCTTATACAGATAGCCATGTAGATATTTCTATGTTTACAGAGATAGCGGTGTAGATATTTCCATGTTTATACAGATGGCTGTGTAGATATTTCCATGTGTATAGAGATGGCAGTCTTGGTATTTCCATGTTTACAGAGTTAGTGGTGTAGATATTTCCATGTTTATACAGATGACTGTGTAGATATTTGCATGTTTATACAGATGGCGGTGTAGATATTTCCATGTTTGTACAGATGGCGGTGATGACGTTTCCATGTATACACAGATTGCCGTGTAGGTATTTCCATGTGTATACAGATGGCATTGTAGATATTTCCATGTTTATACAGATGGTGGTGTAGATATTTCCATGTTTACACAGATGACTTTATAGGTTTTTCCATGTTTATACAGATGGCGTTGTACATATTTCCATGTTTATAGAGATAGCGGTGTAGATATTTCCATATTTATACAGATAACGGCATAGAAATTTCCATGTTTATGCAGATATCGGTGTAAATATTTCCATGTTTATACAGATCACGGTGTAGATATTTCCATGTTTATAGAGATAGCGGTGTATATATTTCCATGTTTATACAGATAGCGGTGAAGATATTTCCATGTTTATACAGACCGCGGTGTAGATATTTAGATTTTTATACAGATAGCGGTGTAAATATTTCCATGTTTATACAGATCATGGTGTAGATATTTCCATGTTTATACAGATACCGGTGTAGAAATTTCCATGTTTATACAGACCGCAGTGTAGATATTTCCATGTTTATACAGATAGCGGTGTAGATATTTCCATGTTTGTAAAGATGGCGGTGTTGATGTTTCCATCTATACACAGATTCCCGTGTAGATATTTCCACGTGTATATAGATGGCATTGTAGATATTCCCATGTTTATACAGATGGTGGTGTAGATATTTCCATGTTTATACATATGACTGTACAGGTATATCCATGTTTTACAGATGGCATTGTAGATATTTCCATTTTTATAGAGATAGCAGTGTAGATATTTCCATGTTTATACAAATGGCGGTGTAGATATTTCCATGTTTATAGAGATAGCGGTGTAGATATTTCCATATTTATACAGATAACGGTGTAGATATTTCCATGTTTATACAGATAGCGGTGTAAATATTTCCATGTTTATACAGATCACGGTGTAGTTATTTCCATTTTTATAGAAATAGCGGTGTAGATATTTCCATGTTTATACAGATAGCGGTGCAGATAATTCCATGCTTGTACAGATGGCGGTGTTGATATTTCCATCTATACACAGATGACCGTGTAGATATTTCCATGTTTCTACAGATGGCGGCGGAGATATTTCCATGGATATGTAGATGGCGGTGGAGATATTTCCATGTTTATACAAATAGCGGTGTAGTTATTTCCATGTTTATATAGATAGCGGTGTAGATATTTCCATGTGTATACACATGGCTGTGTTGATATATCCATGTTTATACAGATGGCGGTGTAGATATTTCGATGTTTATAGAGATGGCAGTGGAGATATTTCCATGTTTATACAGATAGCGGTGTAGATATTTCCATGTTTATACTGATCACGGTGTAGATATTTCCATGTTTATAGAGATGGCGGTGTAGATATTTCCATGTTCATAGAGATAGAGGTGTTGATTTTTCCATGTTTATAGAGATAGATGTGTGGATATTTCCATGTTTATACAGATAGGCGTGTAGATATTTCCATGTTTATAGAGATGGCGGCGTAAATATTTCCATGTTTATACAGATCACGGTGTAGTTATTTCCATGTTTATACAGATCGCGGTGAAGATATTTCCATGTTTATGCAGATCATGGTATAGATATTTCCATGTTTCTACAGATCGCGGTGCTGATATGACCATATTTATAGGGATAGCGGTGCAAATATTTCCACATTTATACAGATAGCGGTGTAGTTATTAGCATGTTTATACAGATAGCGGTGTAGATATCTCCATGTATAAACAGATGTCTGTGTATATATTTCCATGTTTAAACAGATGGCGGTGTAGATATTTCCTTGTTTATACAAATAGCGGTGTAGTTATTTCCATGTTTATACAGATAGCTGTGTAGATATTTCCATGTATATAGAGATGGCTGTGTAGATATTTCCATGTTTATACAGATGGCTGTGTAGATATTTCCATATTTATACAGATGACTTTGTAGGTATTTCCATGTTTATACAGATGGCGGTGTAGGTATTTCCATGTTTATAGAGATAGCTGTGTAGATATTTCCATGTTTATACAGATAGCGGTGTAGATATTTCCATGTTTATACAGATCCCGGTGTAGATATTTCCATATTTATACAGATGACTTTGTAGGTATTTCCATGTTTATACAGATGGCGGTGTAGGTATTTCCATGTTTATAGAGATTGCTGTGTAGATATTTCCATGTTTATACAGATAGCGGTGTAGATATTGCCATGTTTATACAGATCCCGGTGTAGATATTTCCATGTTTATACAGACAGCACTGGAGATATTTCCATGTTTATACACTTAGCGGTGTATATATTTCCATGTTTATAGAGACAGCGGTGTAGGTATTTCCATGTTTATACAGATGCCTATGCAGATATTTCCATATTTATACAGTGGGCTCTGTAGATATTTCCACGTTTAAACAGATGGCAGTGTAGATTTTTCCATGTTACTACACATGACTGTGTAGGTATTTCCATGTTTATACAGATGGCTTTGTAGATATTTCCATGTTTATAGAGATAGCGTTGTAGATATTTCGATTTTTATACAGATAGCGGTGTAAATATTTCCATGTTTATACAGATCGTGGTGTAGATATTTCCATGTTTATACAGATACCGGTGTAGAAATTTCCATGTTTATACAGACTGCAGTGTAGATATTTCCATGTTTATACAGATAGCGGTGTAGATATTTCCATGTTTGTAGAGATGGCGGTGTTCATGTTTCCATCTATACACAGATTGCCGTGTAGGTATTTCCATGCGTATATAGATGGCATTGTAGGTATTTCCATGTTTACACAGATGGTGGTGTAGATATTTCCATGTTTATACATATGACTGTACAGGTATATCCATGTTTTTACAGATGGCATTGTACATATTTCCATGTTTATAGAGATAGCAGTGTAGATATTTCCATGTTCATACATATGGCGGTGTAGATATTTCCATGTTTATAGAGATAGCGGTGTAGTTATTTCCATATTTATACAGATAACGGTGTAGATATTTCCATGTTTATACAGATAGCGGTGTAAATATTTCCATGTTTATACATATCACGGTGTAGTTATTTCCATGTTTATAGACATAGCGGTGTAGATATTTCCATGTTTATACAGATAGCGGTGCAGATACTTCCATGCTTGTACAGATGGCGGTGTTGATATTTCCATCTATACACAGATGACCGTGTAGATATTTCCATGTTTATACAGATGGCGGCGCAGATATTTCCATGGATATGTAGATGGCGGTGGAGATATTTCCATGTTTATACAAATAGCGGTGTAGTTATTTCCATGTTTATATAGATAGCGGTGTAGATATTTCCATGTATATAAACATGGCTTTGTAGATATTTCCATGTTTATAGAGATGGCGGTGTAGATATTTCCATGTTCATAGAGATAGCGGTGTTGATTTTTCCATCTTTATACAGATAGCGGTGTGGATATTTCCATGTTTATACAGATAGGGGTATAGATATTTCCATGTTTATAGAGATGGCAGTGTAGATATTTCCATGCTTATACAGATCACGGTGTACATATTTCCATGTTTATACAGATCATGGTGTAGATATTTCCATGTTTATACAGATCGCGGTGTTATTACCATGTTTATAGGGATAGCGGTGCAAATATTTCCACATTTATACAGATAGCGGTGTAGTTATTAGCATGTTTATACAGATAGCGATGTAGATATTTCCATGTATAAACAGATGTCTGTGTATATATTTCCATGTTTAAACAGATGGTGGTGTAGATATTTCCTTGTTTATACAAATAGCGGTGTATTTATTTCCATGTTTATACAGATAGCTCTGTAGATATTTCCATGTATATACAGACGGCTGTGTAGATATTTCCATTTTTATACAGATGGCTGTGCAGATATTTCCATGTTTCTACAGATGACTTTGTAGGTATTTCCATATTTATACAGATTGCGGTTAGATATTTACATGTTTATACAGATAGCTGTGTAGATATTTCCATATTTATACAGATAGCTGTGAAGATATTTCCATGCTTATACAGAGCGCGGTGTAGATATTTCCATGTTCCTACACATGACTGTGTTGGTATTTCCATGTTTATACAGATGGCTTTGTAGATATTTCCATGTTTATGAGATAGCGGTGTAGATATTTCCATGTTTTTACAGATAGCGGTGTAAGTATTTCCATGTTTATACAGATCGTGGTGTAGATATTTCCATGTTTATACAGATACCGGTGTAGAAATTTCCATGTTTATACGGACCGCAGTGTAGATATTTCCATGTTTATGCAGATAGCGGTGTAGATATTTCCATGTTTGTACAGATGGCGGTGTTGATGTTTCCATCTATACACAGATTGCCGTGTAGGTATTTCCATGTGTATACAGATAGCATTGTAGATATTTCCATGTTTATACAGATGGTGGTGTAGGTATTTCCATGTTTATACAGATGACTGTATAGGTATTTCCATGTTTTTACACATGGCATTGTAGATATTTCCATGTTTATAGAGATAGCAGTGTAGATATTTCCATGTTTATACAGATGGCGGTGTAGTTATTTCCATGTTTATAGAGATAGCGGTGTAGATATTTCCAAGTTTATACAGATAGCGGTTTAGATATTTCCATGTTTATACAGACTGCGGTGTAGATATTTCCATGTTTATACAGATGGCGGTGTTGATATTTCCATCTATACACAGATGACCGTGAAGATATTTCCATGTTTATACAGATGGCGGCGCAGATATTTCCATGGATATGTAGATGGCGGTGTAGATATTTCCATGTTTATACAGATAGCGTTGTAGTTATTTCCATGTTTATATAGATAGCGGTGTAAATATTTCCATGTATATACACATGGCTGTGTAGATATTTCCATGTTTATAGAGTTGGCGGTGTACATATTTCCATGTTTATAGAGATAACTTTGTAAGTATTTCCATGTTTATACAGATGGCGGTGTAGATATTTCGATGTTTATAGAGATAGCAGTGGAGATATTTCCATGTTTATACAGATCACGGTGTAGATATTTCCATGTATAAACAGATGTCTGTATATATATTTCCATGTTTAAACAGAGGGCGGTGTAGATATTTCCTTGTTTATACAAATAGCGGTGTAGTTATTTACATGTTTATACAGATCACGGTGTAGATATTTCCTTGTTTATACAAATAGCGGTGTAGTTATTTCAATGTTTATACAGATAGCGGTGTAGATATTTCCTTGTTTATACAAAGAGCGGTGTAGATATTTCCATGTTTATACAGATCACAGTGTAGGTAATTCCTTGTTTATACAAATATCGGTATATTTATTTCCATGTTTATACAGATAGCGGTGTAGATATTTCCATGTATATACAGATGGCTGTGTAGATATTTCCTTGTTTATACAAATTGCGGTGTAGTTATTTCCATGTTTATACAGATAGCGGTGTAGATATTTCCATGTTTATAGAGATGGCTGTGTAGATATTTCCATGTTTATACAGATAGCTGTGTAGATATTTCCATGTTTATACAGATCGCGGTGTATATATTTCGATGTTTATGCAGATCGCGGTGTAGATAATTCCATATTTACACAGATAGCGGTGTAGATATTTCCAAGTTTTTACAGATATTGGTGGAGATATTTCCATGTTTACAAAGATTGCGGTGTAGATATTTTCATCTTCTACAGATGGCATTGTAGATATTTCCACGTTTATACAGATGGGGGTGTAGACATTTCCATGTTTATATAGATGGTGGTGTAGATATTACCATGTTTATACAGATAGCGGTGTAGATATTTCCATGTTTATACAGATCGTGGTGAAGATATTTCCATGTTTATACAGATCGCCGTGTAGATATTTCCATGTTTATACAGATCGCTGTGTAGATATTTCCATGTTTATACAAATAGCGCTGTAGATATTTCCATGTTTATACAGATAGCGGTGTAGATATTTCCATGTTTATACAGATGGCGGTGTAGATATTTCCATGTTTATAGAGACGGCGGTTTAGATATTTCCATGTTCATAGAGATAGAGATGTAGATATATCCATGTTCATAGAGATAGTAGTGAGGATATTTCCATGTTTATACAGATAGCAGTGTAGATATTTCCATTTTTATAGAAATAGCGGTTATGATATTTCATATTTATACAGATAGCGGTGTAGATATTTCCATGTTTATACAGATTGTGGTGTAGATATTTCCATGTTTATACTGATAGCGGGGTAGATATTTCCACATTTATACAGATGGCGGGGCGGATATTTCCATCTTTCAAAAAATGGCAGTGTAGATATTTCCATGTTTATAGAGATGGCGGTGTAGATATTTCCAAGTTTATATAGATGGCAATGTAGATATTTTCTTGTTTATGTAGATGGCGTTGTAGATATCTCCATGTTTAAAGAGATGGCGGAGTAAATATTTCCATGTTTATGGAGATAGCGGTGTAGATATTTCGATGTTTATAGAGATAGCGGTGTAGTTATTTCCATGTTTATAGAGATAGCGGTGTAGATATTTCCATATTTCTACAGATGACTGTGTAGATATTTCCATGTTTGTACAGATGGCAGTGTAGATATTTCCATGTTTATAGAGATAGCGGTGTAGATATTTTCATGTTTATACAGATTGCGGTGGAGATATGTCCATGTTTATACAGATAGCAATGGAGATATTTCCACGTTAATACACATAGCGGTGTAGATATTTCCATGTTTATACAGATGGCTGTGCCGATATTTCCATGTTTATACAGAGTTCTCTGTAGATATTTCCATGTTTATATAGATGACAGGGTAGATATTTCCAGGTTTATACAGATGACTGTGTAGATATTTCCATGTTAATACAGATGGCGGTGTAGATATTTCCATCTTTATAGAGATAGCGGTGTAGATAGTTCCATGTTGATTGAGATAGCATTGTAAATATTTCCATATTTATACAGATAGTGGTGTAGATATTTCCATGTTTTTACAGATAGCGGTGTAGATATTTCCATCTTTATTCAGAGAGTGCTGTACATATTTCCATGTTTATACAGATCACTGTGTACATCTTTCCATGTTTATACAGATAACGTTGTAGATATTTCCATCTTTATACAAACGGTGGTGTAGATATTTCCATGTTCCTACACATGACTGTGTAGTTATTTCCATGTTTATACAGATAGCAGTGTAGATATTTCCATGTTTATACAGATGGCGGTGTAGGTACATCCATGTTTCTGAAGAAGGCGGTGTAGATATTTTCATGTTTATAGAGATGGAGGTGTAGATATTTCCATGTATATAGAGATTGCAGTGTAGATATTTTCATGTTTATAGAGAAAGCGGTGTAGGTATTTCCATGTATATAGAGATAGTGGTGTAGATATTTCCATATTTATACAGATAGCTGTGTAGGTATTTCCATGTTTATACAGATTGCGGTGTAGATATTTCCATGTTTCTACAGATGGTGGTGTAGATATTTCCTTGTTTATACAGACAGCCGTGTAGATATTTCCATGTTTCTACAGGTAGCGGTGTAGATATTTCCATGTTTACAGAGATAGCTGTGTAGATATTTCCGTCTTGGCGCAGACTGCTGTGTAGATATTTCCATTTTTACACAGATAGCTGGGTAGATATTTCCAAGTTTACACAGATAGCTGTGTAGATATTTCCATGTTTACACAGATAGCATTGTATATATTTCCATGTTTATACAGATAGCGGTGTAGATATTTCCATATTTATAGAGATGGCGTTGTAGGTATTTCCATGTTTTTATAGATAGCGGTGTAGATATTTCCATGTTTACACAACTCGCAGTGCAGATATTTCCATCTTTATACAGATGGCATTGAAGATTTTTCCATTTTAAATACAGATAGTGTTGTAGATATTTCCATGTTTATACAGATGGCGGTGTAGATACAGCCATGTTTCTGAAGATGACGGTGTAGATATTTTCATGTTTATAGAGATGGCGGTGTAGATAATTCCATGTTTATAGAGATTGCGATGTAGATATTTCCATGTTTATAGAGAAAGCGGTGTTGGTATTTTCATGTTTGTAGAGATAGCGGTATAGATATTTCCATATTTCCACAGATAGCGGTGTAGGTATTTCCATGTTTATACAGATGGCGGTGTAGATATTTCCATGTTTCTACAGATGGCGGTGTAGATATTTCCTTGTTTATTCAGATAGCGGTGTAGATATTTCCATGTTTTCAGAGATAGCGGTGTAGATATTTCCATCTTTACACAGATAGCGGTGTAGATATTTCCATGTTTATACAGATAGCGGTGTAGATAGCTCCATGTTTATGGAGATGGCGGTGTAGATATTTTCATGTCTATATAGATGGCGGTGTAGATATTTCCATGTTTGTATCGATTGTGGTGTTGATATTTCCATGTTTATAAAGATAGTGCTGTAGTGATTTCCCTGTTTATAGAGATAGTTGTGTAGATACATCCATGTTTATACAGATGTCTGTGTAGTTATTTCCATTTGTATACAGATGACTCTGTAGATATTTAGATGTTTACAGACATGGCGGTGTAGGTATTTCCATATTTATACAGATAGCGGTGTAGATATTTGCATGTTTATACAGATAACGGTGTAGATATATCCATGTTTATACAGATAGCGATGTATATATTTCCATGTTTATACAGATAGTGGCGTAGATATTTCCATGTTTACAGAGATAGCTGTGTAGATATTTCCATCTTTACACAGATAGCGGTGCAGATATTTTCATGTTTATACAGATCGTGGTGTAGATATTTGCATGTTTCCACAGATGGCAGTTTAGATATTTCCATGTTTATACAGATGACACTGTAGATATTTCTATGTTTATACAGATGGCGGTGTAGGTATTTCCATCTTTATACAGATAGCGGTGTTGGTATTACCATGTTTATATAGATATCGGTGTAGATATTTCCATGTTTACACAGCTCGTGGTGTAGATATTTCCATCTTTATACAGAAGGCAGTGTAGATATTTGCATGCTTATACAGATAGCGGTGTAGATATTTCCATGTTTACAGAGAGGGTGGTGTAGATAGTTCCATGTTAATGGAGTTGGCACTGTAGATACTTTCATGTTTACAGAGATAGCGGTGCAGATATTTCCATCTTTGCACAGATGTCTGTGTAGATATTTCCATGTGTATACAGATGGTATTGTAGGTATTTCCATGTTTATACAGATGGTGGTGTAGATATTTCCATGTTTATTCAGATGACTGTGTAGATAATTCCATGTTTTTACAAACGGCAGTGTAGATATTTCAATGTTTATAGAGATGGCGTTGTAGATATTTCCATGTTTATACAGATAACGGTGGAGATATTTCCATGTTTATACAGACAGCAGTGGAGATATTTGCATGTTTATACACATAGCGGTGTACATATTTCCATGTTTATAGAGTCAGCGGTGTAGGTATTTCCATGTTTATACAGATAGCTGTGCAGATTTTTCCATGTTTATACAGATGCCTATGCAGATACTTCCATATTTATACAGAGGGCTGTGTAGATATTTCCATGTTCCTACACATGACTGTGTAGGTATTTGCATGTTTATACAGATGGCATTGTAAGATATTTCCATGTTTATAGAGATAGCGGTGTAGATATTTCCATGTTTATACAGATAGCGGTGCAAATATTTCCATGTTTATACAGATCGTGGTGTAGATATTTCCATGTTTATACAGATACCGGTGTAGAAATTTCCATGTTTATACAGACCGCAGTGCAGATATTTCCTTGTTTATACAGATAGCGGTGTAGATATTTCCATGTTTATACATAGGACTGTACAGGTATATCCATGTTTTTACAGATGGCATTGTAGATGTTTCCATGTTTATAGAGATAGCAGTGTAGATATTTCCATGTTTATACAGCTGGCGGCGCAGATATTTCCATGGATATGTAGATGGCGGTGTAGATATTTCCATGTTTTTACAGATAGCGGTGTAGTTATTTCCATGTTTATATAGATAGCGGTGTAGATATTTCCATGTACAAACACATGGCTGCGTAGATATTTCCATGTTTAAACAGATGGCGGTTTAGATATTTCCATGTTTATACAGATAACTTTGTAAGTTTTTCCATGTTTATACAGATGGCGGTGTAGATATTTCGATGTTTATAGAGATAGCAGTGGAGATATTTCCATGTTTATACAGATAGCGGTGTAGATATTTCCATGTTTATACTGATCGCGGTGTAGATATTTCGATGTTTATACAGATAACGGTGTGGATATTTCCATGTTTATACAGATCACGGTGTAGATATTTCCATGTTTATACAGATCATGGTGTAGATATTTCCATTTTTATACAGATCGCGGTTTTGATATAACCATGTTTATAGGTTTAGCGGTGCAAATATTTCCACATTTATACAGATAGCTATGTAGTTATTAGCATGTTTATACAAATAGCGGTGTAGATGTTTCCATGTTTATACAGATGGCTCTTCCGATATTTCCATGATTATACAGAGTTCTCTGTAGATATTTCCATGTTTATATATATGACAGTGTAGATATTTCCAGGTTTATACAGATGACTGTGTAGATATTTCCATGTTAATACAGATGGCGGTGTAGATATTTCCATGCTTATACAGATAGGGGTGTAGTTATTTCCATGTTTATACTGATCGCGGTGTAGATATTTCCATGTTTATAGAGATAGCGGTGTGGATATTTCCATGTTTAGACAGATAGGGGTGTAGATATTTCCATGTTTATATAGATGGCGGTGTAGATATTTCCATGTTTATACAAATCACGATGTAGATATTTCCTTGTTTATACAAATAGCGTTGTAGTTATTTCCATGTTTATACAGACAGCTGTGTAGATATTTCCATGTTTATACAGATAGCGGTGGAGATATTTCCCTGTTTATACAGATAGCGATGTAGCTATTTCCAGGTTTATACAGATAGCGGTGTAGATATTTCCATGTTTATAGACATAGCATTGTAGATATTTCCATGTTTATACAGACGGCTGTGTAGATATTTCCATGTTTATAGAGATAGAGGTGTAGATATTTCCATCTTTATACAGATAGCGGTGTAGATGTTTCCATGTTTATACAGATGGCGGTGTAGATATTTCCATGTTTATGTAGATGGCGGTGTAGATATTTTCATGTTTATATTGATGGCGGTGTAGATATTTCCATGTTTGTAGAGATTTTGGTGTTGATATTTCCAAGTTTATAGAGATAGCGCTGTAGGTATTTCCTTGTTTATAGAGATAGTTGTGTAGATACATCCATGTTTATACAGATGGCTGTGTAGGTATTTCCATGTGTATACAGATGGCTCTCTAGATATTTGTATGTTTACACAAATGGCGGTGAAGATATTTCCATATTTATACAGATAGCGGTGTAGATATTTCTATGTTTATACAGATACCGGTGTAGATATATCCATGTTTATACAGATAGCGATGTAGATATTTCCATGTTTATACAGATATTGGCGTAGATATTTCCATGTTTACAGAGATAGCGGGGTAGATATTTCCATCTTTGCACAGATTGCGGTGTAGATATTTCCATCTTTACACAGATAGCGGTGTAGATATTTTCATATTTATACAGATCGTGGTGTAGATATTTCCATCTTTCCACAGATGGCAGTTTAGATATTTCCATGTTTATACAGATGACAGTGTAGATATTTCCATGTTTATACAGATAGCAGTGTAGATATTTCCATGTTTGTAAAGATGGCATTGTAGATATTTCCATGTTTATACAGATCGCGGTGTAGATATTTCCAAATTTATACAGATAGCGGTGTAGATATTTCCATGTTTTTACAGATATCGGTGTACAAATTTCCATGTTTACACAGATTGCGGTGTAGATATTTCCATCTTTCTACTGATGGCATTGTAGATATTTCCAGGTTTATAGAATGGCGGTGTAGTTATTTCCATGTTTATATAGTTGGTGGTGTAGATATTACCATGTTTATACAGATAGCGGTGTAGATATTTCCATGTTTATACAGATCGTGGTGAAGACATTTCCATGTTTATACAGATCGTGGTGTAGATATTTCCATGTTTTTACTGATAGCGGTGTAGATATTTCCATGTTTATACATATAGCAGTGTAGATATTTCCATGTTTATACAGATAGCGGTGTAGATATTTCCATGTTTATACAGATGGCGGTGTACATAATTCCATGTTTATATAGAGGGCAGTGTAGATATTTCCATGTTTATTTAGATAGCGGTGTAGATATATCCATGTTCATAGAGATAGCAGTGAGGATATTTCCATGTTTATACAGATAGCATTGTAGATATTTCCATTTTTATAGAGATAGCGGTTTAGATATTTCATATTTATATAGATAACGCTGTAGATATTTCCATGTTTATACAGATTGCGGTGTAGATATTTCCATGTTCATACAGATAGCGGTGTAGATATTTCCACGTTTATACAGATGGCGGTGTAGATATTTCCATCTTTCTACAAATGGCAGTGTAGATATTTCCATGTTTATAGAGATGGCGGTGTAGATATTTCTATGTTTATATAGATGGCAGTGTAGATACTTTCTTGTTTATGTAAATGGCGTAGATATCTCCATGTTTAAAGAGATGGCGGTATATATATTTCCATGTTGATGGAGATAGCGGTGTAGATATTTCCATGTTTATAGAGATAGCGGTGTAGTTATTTCCATGTTTATAGAGATACCGGTGTAGATATTTCCATGTTTCTACAGATAACTGTGAAGATATTTCCATGTTTGCACAGATGGCATTGTAGATATTTCCATGTTTATAGAGATAGCGGTATAGATATTTTCATGTTTATACAGATTGCGATGGAGATATGTCCATGTTTATACAGATAGCAATGGAGATATTTCCACGTTAATACATATAGCGGTGTAGATATTTCCATGTTTATACAGATAGCGGTGTAGATATTTCCAGGTTTATACAGATGGCTGTGGAGATATTTCCATGTTTATACAGAGTTCTCTGTAGATATTTCCATGTTTATTTAGATGACAATGTAGATATTTCCACGTTTATACAGATGGCAGTGTAGATATTTCGATGTTTATAGAGATAGCACTGGAGATATTTCCATGTTTATAGAGATAGCGGTGTAGATATTTCCAAGTTTATAGAGATCGCGGTGTAAATATTTCCATATTTATACAGATAGTGGTGTAGATATTTCCATGTTTGTACAGATAGCGGTGTAGGTATTTCCATGCTTATTCAGAGAGTGCTGTACATATTTCCATGTTTATACAGATCACTGTGTAGATATTTCCATGTTTATACAGTTAACGTTGTAGATATTTCCATCTTTATACAAACGGTGGTGTAGATATTTCCATGTTCCTACACATGACTGTGTAGTTATTTCCATGTTTATACAGATGGCGGTGTAGATATTTCCATATTTATAGTGATAGCAGTGTAGATATTTCCAGGTTTATACAGATAGCGGTGTAAATATTTCCGTGTTTATACAGATCGTGGTGTAGATATTTCCATGTTTATACAGATACCGGTGTATTTATTTCCATGTTTATACAGACTGCAGTGTAGATATTTCTATGTTTATACAGATAGCGTTGTAGATATTTCCATGTTTGGACAGATTGCGGAGTTGATATTTCCATCTGTACACAGATTGCCGTGTAGATATTTCCATCTTTATACAGATGGCATTGTAGATATTTCCATGGATATGCAAATGGCGGTGTGGATGTTTCCATGTTTATAGAGATAGCGGTGTAGGTATTTCCATGTTTATATAGATGGAGTTATAGATATTTCCATGTTTATACCGATAGCGCTGTTGCTATTTCCACGTTTATACAGATAGTGATGTAGATATTTCCATGTTTATACAGCTCACGTTGCAGATATTTATATCTTTATACAGATGGCACTGTAGATATTTCCTTATTCACACAGATTGCGGTGTAGATGTTTCCATGTTTATACAGATGGCGGAGTAGATAGTTCCATGTTTATGGAGATGGCAGTGAAGATATTTTCATGTTTATAGAGATGGAGGTGTAGTTATTTCAATGTTTATAGAGATAGCAGTGTAGATATATACATGTTTATACAGATTGCTGTGAAGATATTACCATGTGTATACAGACGGCATTGTAGATATTTCCATGTTTATACAGATGACTGTATAGGTATTACCATGTTTTTACAGATGGCAGTGCAGATATTTTCATATTTATAGAGATGGCGGTGTAGATATTTCCATGTTTATAGAGATAACGGTGTAGATATTTCCATGTTTGTACATATGGCGGTGTTGATATTTCCATCTATACACAGATGGCCGTGTAGATATTTCCATGTTTATAGAGATGGCGGCGTAGATATTTCCATGGATATGCAGATGGCGGTGTAGATATTTCCATGTTTATACAGATAGCGGTCTAGATATTTCCATGTTTACACAGATGGTGGTGTAGATATTTCCCTGTTTATACACATGGCGGAGTAGATACTTCCAACTTTATGGAGATGGCAGTGTAGACATTTTCATGTTTATAGATATGGCGGTATAGATATTTCCATACTTATGGAGATAGCGGTGTAGATATTTCCATGTTTCTACAGATGGCAGTGTAGATATTTCCATGTTTATACAGATGGCGGTGTAGATATTTCCATATTTATACAGATCGTTGTGTAGATATTTCCATGTTTATACAGATACCGGTGTAGAAATTTCCATGTTTATACAGACCGCAGTATAGATATTTCCTTGTTTATAAAGATAGCGGTGTAGATATTTCCATGTTTGTTCAGATGGCGGTGTTGATGTTTCCATCTATACACAGATTACCGTGTAGGTATTTCCATGTGTATACAGATGGCATTGTAGGGATTTCCATGTTTATACAGATGGTGGTGTAGATATTTCCATGTTTATACATATGACTGTACAGGTATATCCATGTTTTTAGAGATGGCATTGTAGATATTTCCATGTTTATAGAGATAGCAGTGTAGATATTTCCATGTTTATACAGATGGCGGTGTATATATTTCCATGTTTGTACAGATAGCGGTGTAGTTATTTCCATGTTTATATAGATAGTGGTGTAGATATTTCCATGTATATACACTTGGCTGTGTAGATATTTCTATGTTTATACAGATGGCGGTGTACATATTTCCATGTTTATACAGATAACTTTGCAAGTTTTTCCATCTTTATACAGATGGCGGTGTAGATATTTCGATGTTTATAGAGATAGCAGTGGAGATATTTCCATGTTTATGGAGATCGCGGCGTAGATATTTCCATGTTTATACAGATAGCGGTGTAGATATTTCCATGTTTTCACAGATATTGTTGTAGATATTTACGTGTTTACACAGATTGCGGTGTAGATATTTCCATCTTTCTACAGATGGCATTGTTGATATTTCCATGTTTATACAGATGGCGGTGTAGATATTTCCCTATTTATATAGATGGTGGTGTAGATATTGCCATGTTTATACAGAGAGCGGTGTAGATATTTCCATGTTTATACAGATATCGGTGTAGATATTTCCATGTTTATACAGATGGCGGTGTAGATATTTCCATGGTTATAGAGATGGCGGTGTAATTTCCATGTTCATTGAGATAGCGGTGTAGATATGTACATGTTCGTAGAGATAGCAGTGTGGATATTTCCAAGTTTATACAGATAGCACTGTAGATATTTCCATTTTTACAGAGAGAGCGGTTTTGGTATTTCATATTTATACAGATTGTGGTGTAGATATTTCCATGTTTATACAAATTGCGGTGTAGATATATCCATGTTTATACAGATAGCGGTGTAGATATTTCCACGTTTATACAGATGGCGGTGTAGATATTTCCATCTTTCTACAAATGGCAGTGTAGATATTTCCATTTTGATAGAGATGGCGGTGTAGATATTTCCTTGTTTATATAGATGGCAATGTAGATAATTTCTTGTTTATGTAGATGGCATTGTAGATATCTCCATGTTTAAAGAGATGGCGGTGTATATATTTCCATGTTGATGGAGATAGCGGTGTAGATATTTCCATGTTTGTAGAGATAGCGGTGTTGTTATTTCCATGTTTATAGCGTTAGCGGTGTAGATATTTGCAAATTTCTACAGATGACTGTGTAGATATTTCCATGTTTGTACAGATGGCAGAGTAGATATTTCCATGTTTATACAGATAGCGGTGTAGATATTTTCATGTTTATACAGACTGCAGTGGAGATATGTCCATGTTTATACAGATAGCAATTGAGATATTTCCAAATTAATACACATAGCGGTGTAGATATTTCCATGTTTATACAGATAGCGGTGTAGATATTTCCATGTTTATACAGATGGCTGTTTCGATATTTCCATGTTTATACAGAGTTCTCTGTAGATATTTCCATGTTTATAGAAACCGCGGTGTAGATATTTACATGTTTATTCAGGTAGCGGTTCAGAAATTTCCATGTTTGTACAGATGGCGGTGTTGATATGTCCATCTGTACACAGATGACCGTGTAGATATTACCATGTTTATACATACGGCAGCGCAGATATTTCTATGGATATGTAGATGGGGGTGTAGATATTTCCATGTATATACAGATAGCGGTGTAGTTATTTCCATGTTTATATAGAGAGCGGTGTAGATATTTCCATGTACGTACACATGGCTGTGTAGATATTTCCATGTTTATACAGATGGCGGTGTAGATATTTCCATGTTTATACAGATAACTTTGTAAGTATTTCCATGTTTATACAGATGGCGGTGTAGATATTTCGATGTTTATAGAGATAGCAGTGGAGATATTTCCATGTTTATACAAATAGCGGTGTAGTTATTTCCATGTTTATATAGATAGCGGTGTAGATATTTCCATGTATATACACATGGCTGTGTAGATATTTCCATGTTTATACAGATGGCGGTGTAGATATTTCCATGTTTATACAGATAACTTTGTAAGTATTTCCCTGTTTATACAGATGGCGGTGTAGATATTTCGATGTTTATAGAGATAGCAGTGGAGATATTTCCATCTTTATACAGATAGCGGTGTAGATATTTCTATGTTTATACTGATCACGGTGTGGATATTTCCATGTTTATTGAGATGGCAGTGTAGATATTTCCACGTTCATAGAGATAGCGGTGTTGATTTTTCCATGTTTATAGAGATAGCTGTGTGGATATTTCCATGTTTATACAGATAGGGGTGTAGATATTTCCATGTTTATAGAGATGGCGGTGTAGATATTTCCATGTTTATACAGATCACGGTGTAGATATTTCCATGTTTATACAGATCGCGGTGTAGATATTTCCATGTTTATACAGATCATGGTGTAGATATTTCCATGTTTATACATATCTCGGTGTTGATATTACTATGTTTCTAGGGATAGCGGTGCAAATATTTCCACATTTATACAGATAGCGGAGTAGTTATTAGCATGTTTTTACAGATAGCGGTATAGATATTTCCATGTATAAACAGATGTCTGTGTATATATTTCCATGTTTAAACAGACGGCCGTGTAGATATTTCCTTGTTTATACAAATAGCGGTGTAGTTATTTCCAAGTTTATACAGATAGTGGTGTAGATATTTCCATGTATATAGAGACGCTGTGTAGATATTTCCATGTTTATAGAGATAGCTGTCTAGATATTACCATGTTCATACAGATAGCAATGTAGATATTTCCATGTTAATACAGACAGCATTGGAGATATTTCCATGTTTATACAAATATCGGTGTACATATTTCCATGTTTATAGAGACAGCGGTGTAGGTATTTCCATGTTTATACAGATAGCGGTGCAGATATTTCTATGTTTATACAGATGCCTATGCAGATATTTCCATATTTATACAGAGGGCTCTGTAGATATTTCCATGTTTATACAGATGGCAGTGTAGATATTTCCATGTTCCTACTCCTGACTGTGTAGTTATTTCCATGTTTATACATATGGCTTTGTAGATATTCCCATGTTTATAGAGATAGCGGTGCAGATATTTCCATGTTTATACAGATAGCGGTGTAAATATTTCCATGTTTACACAGATCGTGGTGTAGATATTTCCATGTTTATACAGATAGTGGTGTAGATATTTCCCTGTTTTAGAGATGGCTGTGTAGATATTTCGTGTTTACACAGATTGCAGTGTAGATGTTTCCTTGTTTATACAGATAGTGGTGTAGATATTTCCATGTTTATACAGATGACGGTGTAGGTACTTCCATGTTTATACAGATGGCGGTGTAGGTATTTCCATGTTTATACAGATGACGGTGTAGGTACTTCCATCTTTATACAGATAGCGATGTAGATATTTCCATGTTTATACAGATAGCGGTATAGATAATTCCATGTTTATACAGATAGCGGTGCAGATATTTCCATGTGTATACAGATAGCGGTGCAGATATTTCCATGTTTATGCACATTGCGGTTTAGGTTTTTCCTTGTTTATAGAGACAGCGGTGTAGTTATTTCCATGTTTATACAGATGGCTGTGTATATATTTCCATGTGTATACAGATGGCAGGGTAGATATTTCCATGTTTATACAGATGGAGGTGTAGATATTTCCATGTTTACACAGATGACTTTGTAGATATTTCCAAGTTTTTACAGATGGCGGTGTAGATATTTCCATGTTTATACAGATACCGGTTTGGATATTTCCATGTTTATACAGATAGCGGTGAAGATATTTCCATGTTTATAGAGATGGCCGTGTAGATATTTCCATGTTTATACAGATGGCTGTGTAGATATTTCCATGTTTATACAGATTGCAGTGTAGATAGTTCCATGTTTATACAGATAGTGTTGTTTATATTTTCATGTTTATGCTGATAGCGGTGTAAATATTTCCATGTTTATAAGGATAGTGGTGTAGATATTTCCATGATTATACAGATAGCGGTGGAGATATTTCCACGTTTATACAGACAGCGGTGTAGATCTTTCCATGTTTATACAGATAGCATTGTAGATATGTCCATGTTTACACAGATATCGCTGTATATGTTTCCATGTTTACACAAATAGCGTTGTAGATATTGGCATGTTTGTACAGATAGCAGTGTAGATATTTCAATTTTTATACAGATAATGGTGTAGATGTTCCATGTTTAAACAGGAAGCTGTGTACATAATTCCATGTTTATACAGAAAGCGGTGTAGATATTTCCATATTTATACAGATAGCGGTGTAGATATTTCCACGATTATACAGATAGCGGTGTAGATATTTCCATGTTTATACAGATATCGGTGTAGATATTTCCATGTTTATACAGATAGCGGTGTAGTTATTTGCATGTTTATAGAGATACCGGTGTAGATATTTCCATGTATATACAGATAGCGGTGGGGATATTTCCATGTTTATACAGATAGCGGTGGAGATATTTCCATGTTTATACAGATGGCGGTGTATATATTTCCAGGTTTATACAGATAGTGGTGTAGATATTTCCATGTTTATACAGATAGCGGTGTAGATATTTCCATGTTTCTACAGATGGCTGTGTATATATTTCCATGGGTATACAGATTGCTGTGTAGATATTTCCATGTGTATACAGATGGGAGTGTAGATATTTCCATGTTTATACAGATGGAGGTGTAGATATTTCCATGTTTACACAGATAGCGGAGTAGATATTTCCATGTTTAAACAGATAGTGGTGGAGATATTTAAAAGTTTATAAAGATTTCGGTGTATATATTTCCATGTTTATACAGATAGTGGTGTACATATATCCATGTTTATACAGATAGCGGTTTAGATATTTCCATGTTGATACAGATTGCGGTGTAGCTATTTCCGTGTTTATAGAGATTGCGGTGTAGATATTTCCATGTATCTACAGATGGCTGTGTAGTTATTTCCATGAGTATACAGATGGCAGTGTAGATATTTCCATGTTTATAAAGGTGGTGGTGTAGATATTTCCCTGTTTATACAGATGACTGTGTATATATTTCCATGTTTTTACAGATGGCGGTCTAGATATTTCCATGTTTCTACAGATAGCAGTGTAGATATTTCCTTGTTTATAGAAATGGCTGTGTAGATATTTCCAAGTTTATACAGATGGCAGTGAAGATATTTCCATGTTTATACACATAGAGGTGTAGATATTTCTATGTTTATACAGATGACTGTTTAGATATTTCCATTTTTATGCAGATGGCGGTGTAGATATTTCCATGTTTATAGAGATAGCGGTGTAGATATTTCCAAGTTTATACAGATAGTGGTGTAGATATTTCCATTTTTGTACAGATAGCTGTGTAGATGTTTCCATGTTTATACAGATTGCGGTGAAGGTATTTCCATGTTTACAGAGATACCGGTGTAGATATTTCCAAGTTTATACAGATGGCTGTGTAGATATTTCCATGTGTATACAGATGGCAGTGTAGATATTTCCATGTTTATACAGATGGAGATGTAGATATTTCCATGTTTATACAGATTACTCTGTAGATATTTTCTTCTTTTTACAGATGGCGGTGTAGATATTTCCATGTTCCTACAGATAGCGGTGTGGCTATTTCCATGTTTATACAGGTAGCGGTGTAGATATTTCCATGTTTATAGAGATGACTGTGTAGATATTTCCATGTTTATAAAGATTGCAGTGTAGATATTTCTATGTTTATTCAGATATTGGTGTGGGTATTTCCATGTTTATACAGATGACTCTGTAGATATTTCCAGGTTTATGTAGATGGCCGTGTAGATATTTCCATGTTTATAGAGATAGCCATGTAGATATTTCCAAGTTTTTACAGATAGTGGTGTAGATATTTCCATGTTTATACAGATGACCGTGTAGGTATTTCCATGTTTATTCAGATGGCGGTGTAGATATTTCCATGTTCATAGAGATAGCCATGTAGATATTTCCATGTTTATACAGATATTGTTGTTGCTATTTCCATGTTTATGCAGATAGCGGTGTAAATATTTCCATGTTTATAAAGATAGTGGTGTAGGTATTTCCATGCTTATACAGATAGCGGTGGAGATATTTCCATGTTTATACAGACAGCGATGTAGATATTTCCATGTTTATACAGACAGCGGTGTAGATCTTTCCATGTTTATACAGATAGCGTTGTTGATATTTCCATGTTTACACAGATAGCGGTGTAGATATTTCCAAGTTTATACAGATGGCTGTGTAGATATTTCCATTTGTATACTGATGGAGGTGTAGATATTTCCATGTTTATACAGATGGAGGTGAAGATATTTCCATGTTTATACAGATAGTGGTGTAGATATTTCCATGTTTATACAGATAGTGGTGTAGATATTTCCATGGTTATACAGATTGCGGTGTAGGTATTTCCATGTTTGTACAGATAGCGGTGTAGATACTTCCATGTTTCTACAGATGGCTGTGTAGATATGTCCAAGGGTATACAGATGGCTGTGTAGATATTTCCATGTGTATACAGATGGGACTGTAGATATGTCCATGTTTATACAGATGGAGGTGTAGATATTTCCATGTTTACACAGATAGCGGAGTAGATATTTCCATGTTTAAACAGATAGCGGTGGAGATATTTCCGTGTTTATACAGATGGCGGTGTAGATATTTCCATGCTTATAAAGATGGCTGTGTAGATACTTCCATGTTTATACAGATGGTTGTGTAGATATTTCCATGTTTATACAGATGGCAGTGTAGATTTTCCCATGATTATACAGATAGTGGTGTGGAAATTTCTATATTTATACAGATGTCCGTGTAGTTATTTCCATATTTATACAGATGGCGGTGAAAATATTTCCATGTTTATAGAGATAGCCATGTAGATATTTCCATGTTTACACAGATAGCGGTGTAGACATTTCCAGGTTTATAGAGATAGCGGTGTAGATATTTCCATATTTATACAGATAGAGGTGTAGATATTTCCATGTTTATACAGATAGCGGTGTAGATATTTCCATGTTTATACAGTTAGCCGTGTAGACATTTCCATGTTTATACAGATCGTGGTGTAGATATTTCCATGTTTATACAGATAGCGGTGTAGATATTTCCATGTTTTAGAGATGGCTGTGTAGATATTTCGTGTTTACACAGATGGCAGTGTAGATGTTTCCTTGTTTATACAGATAGTGGTGTAGATATTTCCATGTTTATACAGATGACGGTGTAGGTACTTCCATGTTTATACAGATGGCGGTGTAGATATTTCCATGTTTATGCAGATAGCGATATAGATAATTCCATTTTTATACAGATAGCGGTGGAGATATTTCCATGTTTATACAGATGGTGGTGTAGATATTTCCAAGTTTATACAGATAGCAGTGCAGATATTTCCATGTTTATACAGATAGCGGTGTAGATATTTCCATGTTTATGCACATTGCAGTTTAGGTTTTTCCATGTTTATAGAGACAGCGGTGTAGTTATTTCCATGTTTATACAGATGGCTGTGTATATATTTCCATGTGTATACAGATGGCAGGGTAGATATTTCCATGTTTATACAGATGGAGGTGTAGATATTTCCATGTTTATACAGATGACTTTGTAGATATTTCCAAGTTTTTACAGATGGCGGTGTAGATATTTCCATGTTTATACAGATTGCGGTTTGGCTATTTCCATGATTATACAGATAGCGGTGGAGATATTTCCATGTTTATACAGACAGCGCTGTAGATCTTTCCATGTTTATACAGATAGCATTGTAGATATGTCCATGTTTACACAGATATCGCTGTAGAAGTTTCCATGTTTACACAAATAGCGTTGTAGATATTTGCATGTTTGTACAGATAGCAGTGTAGATATTTCCATTTTTATACAGATAATGGTGTAGAGGTTTCCATGTTTAAACAGGAAGCTGTGCACATAATTCCATGTTTATACAGAAAGCGGTGTAGATATTTCCATATTTTTACAGATAGCGGTGTAGATATTTCCACGATTATACAGATAGCGGTGTAGATATTTCCATGTTTATACAGATATCGGTGTAGATATTTCCATGTTTATAGAGATAGCGGTGTAGTTATTTCCATGTTTATAGAGATACCGGTGTAGATATTTCCATGTTTATACAGATAGCGGTCGGGATATTTCCATGTTTATACAGAGAGCGGTGGAGGTATTTCCATGTTTATACAGATTGCGGTGTATATATTTCCAGGTTTATACAGATAGTGGTGTAGATATTTCCATGTTTATACAGATAGCGGTGTAGATATTTCCAAGTTTATACAGATAGCGGTGTTGATATTTCCATGTTTATACAGATAGCGTTGGGGATATTTCCATGTTTATACAGATAGCGGTGGAGATATTTCCATGTTTATACAGATAGCGGTGTAGATATTTCCATGTTTCTACAGATGGCTGTGTAGATATTTCCATGTTTCTACAGATAGCAGTGTAGATATTTCCATGTTTCTACAGATGGCTGTGTAGATATTTCCATGGGTATACAGATTGCTGTGTAGATATTTCCATGTGTATACAGATGGGAGTGTAGATATTTCCATGTTTATACAGATGGATGTGTAGATATTTCCATGTTTACACTGATAGCGGAGTAGATATTTCCATGTTTAAACAGATAGCGGTGGAGATATTTAAATGTTTATAAAGATTTCAGTGTATATATTTCCATGTTTATACAGATAGTGGTGTAGATATATCCATGTTTATACAGATAGCGATGTAGATATTTCCATGTTGATACAGATTGCGGTGTAGCTATTTCCGTGTTTATAGAGATTGCGGTGTAGATATTTCCATGTATCTACAGATGGCTGTGTAGTTATTTCCATGAGTATACAGATGGCAGTGTAGATATTTCCATGTTTATAAAGGTGGTGGTGTATATATTTCCCTGTTTATACAGATGACTGTGTATATATTTCCATGTTTTTACAGATGGCGGTGTAGATATTTCCATGTTTATACAGATAGCAGTGTAGATATTTCCAAGTTTACAGAAATGGCTGTGTAGATATTTCCAAGTTTATACAGACGGCAATGAAGTTATTTCCATGTTTATACACATAGAGGTGCAGATATTTCCATGTTTATACAGATGACTGTTTAGATATTTGCATTTTTATGCAGATGGCGGTGTAGATATTTCCATGATTATAGACATAGCGGTGTAGATATTTCCAAGTTTATACAGATAGTTGTGTAGATATTTCCATGTTTGTACAGATAGTTGTGTAGATATTTCCATGTTTATAGAGATTGCGGTGTAGGTATTTCCATGTTTACAGAGATAACGGTGTAGATATTTCCAAGTTTATACCGATGGTTGTGTAGATATTTCCATGTGTATACAGATGGCAGTGTAGATATTTCCATGTTTATACAGATGGAGATGTAGATATTTCCATGTTTATACAGATTACTCTGTAGATATTTTCATATTTTTACAGATGGCGGTGTAGATATTTCCATGTTTCTACAGATAGCGCTGTGGCTATTTCCATGTTTATACAGATAGCGGTGTAGATAGTTCCACGTTTATAGAGATGACAGTGTAGATATTTCCATGTTTATACAGATTGCAGTGCAGATATTTCTATGTTTATTCAGATATTGGTGTGGGTATTTCCATGTTTATACAGATGACTCTGTAGATATTTCCATGTTTATACAGATGGCCGTGTAGATATTTCCATGTTTATAGAGATAGCCATGTAGATATTTCCATGTTTTTACAGATAGTGGTGTAGATATTTCCATGTTTATACAGATGACCGGGTAGGTATTTTCATGTTTATTCAGATGGTGGTGTAGATATTTCCATGATCATAGAGATAGCCATGTAGATATTTCCATGTTTATACAGAAATTGTTGTTGATATTTCCATGTTTATGCAGATAGCGGTGTAAATATTTCCATGTTTATAAAGATAGTGGTGTAGATATTTCCATGCTTATACAGATAGCGGTGGAGATATTTCCATGTTTATACAGACAGCGATGTAGATATTTCCATGTTTATACAGACAGCGGTGTAGATCTTTCCATGTTTATACAGATAGCGTTGTAGTTATTTTCATGTTTAAAGAGATAGCGGTGTAGGTATTTCCATGTTTATAGATATAGCGGTGTAGATATTTGCATCTTTTTACAAACAGCAGTGTAGATGTTTCCATGTTTATTCAGATTGTGGTGTAGGTATTTCCATGTTTACAGAGATAGCGGTGTAGATATTTCCAAGTTTATACAGATGGCTCTGTAGATATTTCCATTTGTACACTGATGGAGGTGTAGATATTTCCATGTTTATACAGATGGAGGTGTAGATATTTCCATGTTTATACAGATAGCGGTTTAGATATTTCCACGATTATACAGACAGCGGTGTATATATTTCCACGATTATACAGACAGCGGTGTAGATATTTCCACGATTATACAGATAGCGGTGTAGATATTTCCATGTTTATACAGATAGCGGTGTAGATATTTCCATGTTTATAGAGATAGCAGTGTAGATATTTCCATGTTTATACAGATAGCGGTGGGGATATTTCCATGTTTATACAGATAGCGGTGGAGATATTTCGATGTTTATACAGATGGCGGTGTAGATATTTCCAGGTTTCTACAGATAGCGGTGTAGATATTTCCAAGTTTATACAGATAGTGGTGTAGATATTTCCATGATTATACAGATTGTGGTGAAGGTATTTCCATGTTTGTACAGATAGCGGTGTAGATACTTCCATGTTTCTACAGATGGCTGTGTAGATATGTCCAAGGGTATACAGATGGCTGTGTAGATATTTCCATGTGTATACAGATGGGAGTGTAGATATTTCCATGTTTATACAGATGGAGGTGTAGATATTTCCATGTTTACACAGATAGCGAAGTAGATATTTCCATGTTTAAACAGATAGCGGTGGAGATATTTCCATGTTTATACAGATGGCGGTGTAGATATTTCCATGCTTATAGAGATGGCTGTGTAGATACTTCCATTTTTATACATATGTTTGTGTAGATATTTCCGTGTTTATACAGATGGCAGTGTAGGTTTTCCCATGCTTATACAGATAGTGGTGTGGAAATTTCCATGTTTATACAGATGTCCGTGTAGTTATTTCCATATTTATACAGATGGCGGTGTAGATATTTCCATGTTTATAGAGATAGCCATGTAGATATTTCCATGTTTACACAGATAGCGGTGTAGATATTTCCATGTTTATAGAGATAGCGGTGTAGATATTTCCATGTTTATACAGATAGCGGTGGGGATATTTCCATTTTTATACAGATAGCGGTGGAGATATTTCCATGTTTATACAGATGGCGGTGTAGATATTTCCAGGTTTATACAGATTGTGGTGTAGATATTTCCATGTTTATACAGATAATGGTGCAGATATTTCCATATTTATACAGATTGCGGTGTAGGTATTTCCATGTTTGTACAGATAGCGGTGTAGATATTTCCATGTTTCTACAGATGGCTGTGTAGCTATGTCCAAGGGTATACAGATGGCTGTGTAGATATTTCCATGTGTATACAGATGGGACTGTAGATATTTCCATGTTTATACAGATGGAGGTGTAGATATTTCCATGTTTACACAGATAGCGGAGCAGATATTTCCATGTTTAAACAGATAGCGGTGGAGATATTTCCATGTTTATACAGATGGCGGTGTAGATATTTCCATGCTTATAGAGATGGCTGTGTAGATACTTCCATGTTTATACAGACGGTTGTGTAGATATTTCCATGTTTATACAGATTGCAGTGTAGATATTTCCATGTTTATACAGATAGTGTTGTTTATATTTTCATGTTTATGCTGATAGCGGTGTAAATATTTCCATGTTTATAAGGATAGTGGTGTAGATATTTCCAGGATTATACAGATAGCGGTGGAGATATTTCCCTGTTTATACAGACAGCGGTGTATATCTTTCCATGTTTATACAGATAGCATTGTAGATATGTCCATGTTTACACAGATATCGCTGTAGATGTTTCCATGTTTACACAAATAGCGTTGTAGTTATTTGCATGTTTGTACAGATAGCAGTGTAGATATTTCCATTTTTATACAGATAATGGTGTAGATGTTTCCAAGTTTAAACAGGAAGCTGTGTACATAATTCCATGTTTATACAGAAATCGGTGTAGATATTTCCATATTTATACAGACAGCGGTGTAGATATTTCCACGATTATACAGATAGCGGTGTAGATATTTCCATGTTTATACAGATATCGGTGTAGATATTTCCATGTTTATACAGATAGCGGTGTAGTTATTTGCATGTTCATAGAGATAGCGGTGTAGATATTTCCATGTTTATACAGATAGCGTTGGGTATATTTCCATGTTTATACAGATAGCGGTGGAGATATTTCCATGTTTATACAGAAGGCGGTGTAGATATTTCCAGGTTTATACAGATAGTGGTGTAGATATATCCATGTTTATACAGATAGCGGTGTAGATATTTCCATGTTTCTACACATGGCTGTGTAGTTATTTCCATGGGTATACAGATTGCTGTGTAGATATTTCCATGTGTATACAGATGGGAGTGTAGATATTTCCATGTTTATACAGATGGAGGTGTAGATATTTCCAAGTTTATACAGACGGCAGTGAAGATATTTCCATGATTATACAGATAGTGGTATAGATATTTCCATGTTTATACAGATGACTCTTTAGATATTTCCATATTTATGCAGATGGCGGTGTAACTATTTACATGATTATAGAGATAGCGGTGTAGATATTTCCAAGTTTATACAGATAGTTGTGTAGATATTTCCATGTTTATACAGATTGCGGTGTAGGTATTTCCATGTTTACAGAGATAGCGGTGTAGATATTTCCAAGTTTATACAGATGGCTGTGTAGATATTTCCATGTGTATACAGATGGCAGTGTAGATATTTCCATGTTTATACAGATGGAGATGTAGATATTTCCATGTTTATACAGATTACTCTGTAGATATTTTCATATTTTTACAGATGGCGGTGTAGATATTTCCATGTTTCTACAGATAGCGGTGTGGCTATTTCCATGTTTATACAGATAGCGGTGTAGATATTTCCACGTTTATAGAGATGACTGTGTAGATATTTCCATGTTTATACAGATTGCAGTGTAGATATTTCTATGTTTATTCAGATATTGGTGTGGGTATTTCCATGTTTATACAGATGACTCTGTAGTTATTTCCATGTTTATACAGATGGCCGTGTAGATATTTCCATGTTTATAGAGATAGCCATGTAGATATTTCCATGTTTTTTAGAGATAGTGGTGTAGATATTTCCATGTTTATACAGATGACCGTGTAGGTATTTCCATGTTTATTCAGATGGCGGTGTAGATATTTCCATGTTCATGGAGATAGCCATGTAGATAATTCCATGTTTATACAGATATTGTTGTTGATATTTCCATGTTTATGCAGATAGCGGTGTAAATATTTCCATGTTTATAAAGATAGTGGTGTGGTTATTTCCATGGTTATACAGATAGCGGTGGAGATATTTCCATGTTTATACAGACAGCGATGTAGATATTTCCATGTTTATACAGACAGCGGTGTAGATCTTTCCATGTTTTTACAGATAGCGTTGTAGATATTTCCATGTTTACACAGATAGCGGTGTAGGTATTTCCATGTTTATAGAGATAGCGGTGTAGATATTTGCATCTTTGTACAAACAGCAGTGTAGATGTTTCCATGTTTATACAGACTGCGGTGTAGGTATTTCCATGTTTACAGAGATAGCGGTGTAGATATTTCCAAGTTTATACAGATGGCTGTGTAGATATTTCCATTTGCATACTGATGGAGGTGTAGATATTTCCATGTTTATACAGATGGAGGTGTAGATATTTCCATGTTTACACAGCTGACTTTGTAGATATTTCCAAGTTTTTACAGATGGCGGTGTAGATATTTCCATGTTTATACAGATAGCAGTGTGGCCTATTTCCATGTTTATACAGATAGCGGTGAAGATATTTCCATGTTTATAGAGATGGCCGTGTAGATATTTCCATATTTATACAGATGGCTGTGTAGATATTTCCATGTTTATACAGATTGCAGTGTAGATATTTCCATGTTTATACAGATAGTGTTGTTTATATTTTCATGTTTATGCTGATAGCGCTGTAAATATTTCCATGTTTATAAGTATAGTGGTGTAGATATTTCCAAGATTATACAGATAGCGGTGGAGATATTTCCATGTTTATACAGACAGCGGTGTAGATATTTCCATGTTTTTACAGATAGCGGTGTAGATATTTCCATGTTTATAGAGATAGTGGTGGGGATATTTCCATGTTTATACAGATTGCGGTGTAGGTATTTCCATGTTTATACAGATTGCGGCGTAGGTATTTCCATGTTTACAGAGATAGCGGTTTAGATATTTGCAAGTTTATACAGATAGTGGTGTAGATATTTCCATGTTTATACAGATAGCGGAGTACATATTTCCATGTTTCTACAGATGGCTGTGTAGATATTTCTATGGGTATACAGATGGCTGTGTAAATATTTCCATGTGTATACAGATGGGAATGTAGATATTTCCATGTTTATACAGATGGAGTTGTAGATATTTCCATGTTTACACAGATAGCGGAGTAGATATTTCCATGTTTAAACCGATAGCGGTGGAGATATTTCCATGTTTATACAGATGTTGGTGTAGATATTTCCATGTTTATACAGATATTGGTGAAGATATATCCATGTTTATAAAGATAGTGGTGTAGATATTTCCATGCTTATACAGATAGCGGTGGAGATATTTCCATATTTATACAGACAGCGATGTAGATATTTCCATGTTTATACAGACAGCTGTGTAGATCTTTCCATGTTTATACAGATAGCGTTGTAGGTATTTCCATGTTTACACAGATAGCGGTGAAGTTATATCCATGTTTACACAGATAACGTTGTAGATATTTGCATGTTTGTACAGATAGCAGTGTATATATTTCCATGTTTATACAGATTGCGGTGTAGATGTTTCCATGTTTATACAGATTGCGGTGTAGGTATTTCCATGTTTACAGAGATAGCGGTGTAGATATTTCCAAGTTTATACAGATGGCTTTGTAGGTATTTCCATGTGTATACACATGGAAGTGTAGATATTTCCATTTTTATGCAGATGGCGGTGTAGATATTTCCATATTTACAGAGATAGCGGTGTAGATATTTGCAAGTTTATACAGATGGCGGTGTAGATATTTCCAGGTTTATACAGATAGTGGTGAAGATATATCCATGTTTATACAGATAGCGGTGTAGATATTTCCATGTTGATACAGATTGCGGGGTAGCTATTTCCATGTTTATAGAGATAGCGATGTAGATATTTCCATGTATTTACAGATGGCTGTGTAGATATTACCATGAGTATACAGAAGGTAGTGTAGATATTTCCATGTTTATAAAGATGGTGGTGTAGATATTTCCCTGTTTATACAGATGACTGTGAATATATTTCCATGTTTTTACAGATGGCCGTCTAGATATTTCCATGTTTATACATATAGCAGTGTAGATATTTCCATGTTTATAGAAATGGCTGTGTAGATATTTCCAAGTTTATACAGATGGCATTGAAGGTATTTCCAGGTTTATACACATAGTGGTGTAGCAATTTCCATGTTTATACAGATGACCGTTTAGATATATCCATTTTTATGCAGATGGCACTGTAGATATTTCCATGTTTAAAGAGATAGCGGTGTAGATATTTCCAAGTTTATACAGATATTGGTGTAGATATTTCCATGTTTATACAGATGGAGGTGTAGATATTTCCATGTTTATACAGATTACTCTGTAGGTATTTTCATATTTTTACACATGGCGGTGTAGATATTTCCATGTTTTTACAGATTACTCTGTAGGTATTTTCATATTTTTACACATGGCGGTGTAGATATTTCCATGTTTCTACAGATAACGGTGTGGCTATTTCCATGTTTATACAGATAGCGGTGTAGATATTTCCACGTTTATAGAGATGACTGAGTAGATATTTCCATGATTATACAAATTGCAGTGTAGATATTTCTATGTTTATTCAGATATTGGTGTGGATATTTCCATGTTTATACAGATGGCCGTGTAGATATTTCCATGTTTATAGAGATAGCCATGTAGATTTTTCCATGTTTATACTGATAGTGGTGTAGATATTTCCATGTTCATACAGATGACAGTGTAGGTATTTCCATTTTTATTCAGATGGCGGTGTAGGTATTTCCATGTTTATTCAGATGGCAGTGTAGATATTTCCATGTTCATAGAGATAGCCATGTAGATATTTCCATGTTTATACAGATATTGTTGTTGATATTTCCATGTTTATGCAGATAGCGGTGTAAATATTTCCATGTTTATAAAGATAGTGCTGTAGATATTTCCATGCTTATACAGATAGCGGTGGAGATATTTCCATGTTTATACAGACAGCGATGTAGATATTTCCATGTTTATACAGACAGCGGTGTTGATCTTTCCATGTTTATACAGATAGCGTTGTAGACATTTCCATGTTTACACAGATAGCGGTGTAGGTATTTCCATGTTTACAGAGATAGCGGTGTAGATATTTCCAAGATTATACAGATAGCGGTGTAGATATTTCCACGTTTCTACAGATAGCGGTGTTGCTATGTCCATGTTTATACAGATAGCGGTGTAGATATTTCCATGTATATAGAGATAGCGGTGTAGATATTTCCATGTTTATACAGATAGCGTTGGAGATATTTCCATTTTTATACAGATAGCGGTGTAGATATTTCAATGTTTATAGAGATAGCGTTGGAGATATTTCCATGTTTATACAGATAGCGGTGGGTATATTTCCATGTTTATTCACAAGGCAGTGTTGATATTTCCAAGTTTATAAAGATAGTGGTGTAGATATTTCCATGTTTACAGATAGCGGTGTAGATATTTCCATGTATATAAAGATAGCGGTGTAGATATTTCCATGTTTATACACATTACGGGGTAGATATTTCCATGTTTACGGAGATAGTGGTGTAGATATTTTGATATTTGCACAGATTGTGGTGTACATGTCTTCATTTTTCACATAAAGCGGTGAACATATTTCCATGTTTACACAGAGAGCTGTGTAGATATTTCCATGTTTACACAGATACTGTTGTAGATATTCCATGTTTACACAGATAGCGGTGTAGGTATTTCCATGTGTTTAGAGATGTCAGTGAAGATATTTCCATGTTTATGCAGATGGCAGTGTAGATATTTCCATGTTTATACAGGTAGAGGTGTAGATATTTCCATGTTTATGAAGATCTTGGTGCAGATATTTCCATCTTTCTACAGATGAGAGCGTAGATGTTTCTATATTTATAGAGATGGCGGTGTAGATATTTCCATCTTTATACTGATGGCGGTGTAGGTATTTCCATGTTTATGCTGATGGTGGTGTAGATATTTCTATGTTTATAGAGATGGCGTTTAAGATATTTCTATGTTTATAGAGATAGCGATGTAGATAATTCCATGTTTATGCATATAGCGGTGTAGGTATTTCCATGTTTATACAGAGAGCAGTGTAGATATTTCCATGCTTATACAGATAGCGGTGTAGCTTTTTCCATGTTTACAGAGATAGCAGTGTAGATATTTCCATATTTGTGCATATTTCTGAGAAGATATTTCCATCTTTACACAGATAGCGGTGTACATATTCCCATGTTTACACAGATAACTGTGAAGGTATTCCCATGTTTACACAGATAGTGTTGTAGATATTTCCATGTTTATACAGGTAGCGGTGTAGATATTTCTATATTTATAGAGATGGTGGTGTAGATATTTCCATGTTTATACAGATGGCGGTGTAGATATTTCCATGTTTATAGAGATGGCGTTGTAGATAGTTCCATATTTATACTGATAGCGGTGTAGATATTTCCATGTTTATACAGATGGCGGTGTAGATATTTCCATGTTCATACAGATAGCGGTGGAGAGATTTCCATGTTTATACAGATAGCGATGTAGATTTTCCCATGTTTATACAGATATTGCTGTATACATTTCCATATGTATACAGATGGCAGTGTGGATATTTCCATGTTTATACGGATGACCGTTTAGATATTTCCATGTTTTTACAGATGGCGGTGTAGATATTTCCATGTTTATACAGATTTCGGTGTGGCTATTTCCATGTTCATACAGAAAGCGGTGTAGATATTTCCATTTTTATCTAGATGGCTTTGTAGATATTTCCATGTTTTTATAGATGGCAGTGTAGATATTTCCATGTTTATACAGACGGTGTTGTAGATATTACCATGTTTATACAGATGACACTGTAGTTATTTCCATGTTTACACAGAAGGCACTTTAGATATTTCCATGTTTACATAGATAACCGTGTAGATATCTCCATGTTTATACAGATTGCGATGTACAAATTTCCATGTTTATACAGATAGCGCTGTAGATATTTCCATATTTATACAGATAGCGGTGTAGTTATTTCCATCTTTGTACAGATAGTTGTGTAGATGTTTCCATGTTTATTCAGATGTTGGTGTAGATATTTCCACGATTACACAGATAGCGGTGTGGCTATTTCCATGTTTATACACATGGCAGTGTATATATTTCCATGTTTATAAAGATAGTGGTGTAGATATATCCATGTTTATAGAGATAGCGGTGGAGGTATATCCATGTTTATACAGATATCGAGGTAGATATTTCCATGTTTATACAGATAGCGGTGGAGATATTTCCATCTTTATGCAGATGGCTGTGTAGATATTTCCAAGTTTATACAGATAGCGGTGTAGATATTTCCATGTTTATGCTGATAGCAGTGTCGTTATTTCCATGTTTATACAGATTGCGGTGTAGATATTTGCAGATATATACAGATGGCGGTGTAGTTATTTCCATGTTTATACAGATAGCGGTGTAGACAATTCCATGTATATAGAGATAGCGGTGTAGATAGTTCCATATTTATACAGATAGCGGTGTAGATATTTCCATATTTATACAGATAGCGGTGTAGATATTCCATGTTTATACAGATAACGGTGTAGGTATTTCCATGTATATACAGATTGCAGTGTAGATATTTCCTTGTTTATATAGATAGCTATGTAGATATTTCCATGTTTATACAGATGGCAGTGTAGATATTTCCATGTTTATACAGATGGCATTGAAGATATTTCCATGTTTATACAGATGGAGATGTACATATTTCCATGTTTATACAGATGACTGTGTAGGTATTTCCATGTTTTTACAGATGGTGGTGTAGATATTTCCATGTTTATACAGATAGCGGTGTGCCTATTTCCATGTTTATACAGAGAGCGGTGAAGATATTTCCATGTTCATTCAGATGGCAGTGTAGATATTTCCATGTTTATACAGATGGCATTGAAGATATTTCCATGTTTATACAGATAGCGGTGTAGGTATTTCCATGTTTATAGAGATAGCGGTGTAGATATTTCCATGTTTATGAAGATGGCAGTGTAGATATTTCCATGTGTATGCAGATGGCAGTGTAGATATTTGCATATTTATACCGATGGAGGTGTAGATATTTCCATGTTTATACAGATGACTGTGTAGATATTTTCATGTTTTTACAGATGTCGTTGTAGATATTTCCATGTTTATTCAGATGGCGTTGTAGGTATTTCCATGTTTATAGAGATAGCGGTGTAGATATTTCCATGTTTATACAGATGACTGTGTAGATATTTTCATGTTTTTACAGATGGCGTTGTAGATATTTCCATGTTTATTCAGATTGCGGTGTAGGTATTTCCATGTTTATACAGATAGCGGTGTAGATATTTCCATGTTTATACAGACCGCAGTGTAGATATTTCCATGTTTATAGAGGTTGCGGTGTAGATATTTCCATGTTCGTACAGATGGGGGTGTTGATGTTTCCATCTATACACAGATTGCCGTGTAGGTATTTCCATGTGTATACAGATGGCATTGTAGATATTTCCATGTTTATACAGATGGCGGCGTAGATATTTCCATGTATATAGACATAGCGGTGTAGTTATTTCCATATTTATACAGATAATGGTGTAGATATTTCCATGTTTATACAGATAGCGGTGTAAATATTTCCATGTTTTTACAGATCACGCTGTAGTTATTTCCATGTTTATAGAGATATCGGTGTAGATATTTCCATGTTTATACACATTGCGGTTTAGATATTTCCATGTTTATACAGACCACGGTGTAGATATTTCCATGTTTATACAGATAGCGGTGCAGATATTTCCATGTTTGTACAGATGGCGGTGTTGATATTTCCATCTATACATAGATGACCGTGTAGATATTTCCATGTTTATACAGATTGCGGCGCAGATATTTCCATGGATATGTAGATGGCGGTGTAGATATCTCCATGTTTATACAGATAGTGGTGTAGTTATTTCCATTTTTATATAGATAGCCGTGTAGATATTTCCATCAATATACACATGGCTGTGCAGATATTTCCATGTTTATACAGATGGCGGTGTAGATATTTCCATGTTTATACAGATAACTTTGTAAGTTTTTCCATGTTTATACAGATGGTGGTGTAGATATTTCGATGTTTATAGAGATAGCAGTGGAGATATTTCCATGTTTATACAGATAGCGTTGTAGATATTTCCATGTTTATGCTGATCGCAGTGTAGATATTTTCATGTTTATAGAGATGGCAGTGTAGATATTTCCATGTTTATAGGGATAGAAGTGTAGATATTTACAAGTTTATACAGATGGCTTTGTGGATATTTCCATGTGTATACAGATGGCATTGTAGATATTTCCATGTTTATACAGATGACTGTGTAGGTATTTCCATGTTTTTACACATGGCAGTGCAGATATTTCCATGTTTATAGACATAGCGGTGTAGATATTTCCATGTATGTACAGATGGCGGTGTTGATATTTCCATCTATACACAGATGGCCGTGTAGATATTTCCATGTTTATACAGATAGTGGTGTAGATATTTCCATGTTTACACAGAAAGTTGTGTAGATATTTCCATGTTTATACAGACAGTAGTGGAGATATTTCCATGTTTATACACATAGCGGTGTACATATTTCCATGTTGATAGAGACAGCAGTGTAGGTATTTCCATGTTTATACAGATAGCGGTGCAGATATTTCCATGTTTATACAGATGCCTATGCAGATATTTCCATATTTATACAGAGGGCTGTGTAGATATTCCCATGTTTATATAGATGGCAGTGTAGATATTTCCATGTTCCTACACATGACTGTGTAGGTATTTCCATGTTTATTCAGATGGCTTTGTAGATATTTCCATGTTTATAGAGATAGCGGTGCAGATATTTCCATGTTTATACAGATAGCGGTGTAAATATTTCCATGTTTATACAGATCGTGGTGTAGATATTTCCATGTTTATACAGATACCGGTGTAGATATTTCCATGTTTCTACAGACCGCAGTGTAGATATTTCCATGTTTATAGAGATAGCGGTGTAGATATTTCCATGTTTGTACAGATGGCGGTGTTGATGTTTCCATCTACACACAGATGGCCGTGTAGGTATTTCCATGTGTATACAGATGGCATTGTAGATATTTCCATGTTTATACAGATGGTGGTGTAGATATTTCCATGTTTATACAGATGACTGTGTAGGTATTTCCATGTTTTACTGATGGCATTATAGATATTTCCATGTTTATAGTGATAGCAGTGTAGATATTTCCATGTTTATACAGATGGCAGTGTAGATATTTCCATGTTTATAGGGATAGTGGTGTGGATATTTCCATATTTATACAGATAACTGTGTAGATATTTCCATGTTTATACAGCTAGCGGTGTAAATATTTCCATGTTTATACAGATCGTGGTGTAGGTATTTCCATGTTTATAGAGATAGCGGTGTAGATATTTCCATGTTTACACAGATAGCGGTGTAGATATTTCCATGTTTACAGAGACCGCGATGTAGATATTTCCATGTTTATACAGATAGCGGTGCAGATATTTCCATGTTTGTACAGATGGCGGTGTAGATATTTCCATGTTTATACAGATAACTTTGTAGGTATTTCCATGTTTATACAGATCATGGTGTAGATATTTCCATGTTTATACAGATCGCGGTGTTGATATTACCATGTTTATAGGGAGAGCGGTGCAAATATTTCCACATTTATACAGATAGCGGTGTAGTTATTTCCATGTTTATATAGATAGCGGTGTAGATATTTCCATGTATATACACATGGCTGTGTAGATATTTCCATGTTTATACAGATGGCGGTGTAGATATTTCCAAGTTTTTACAGATAACTTTTTAAGTATTTCCATATTTATACAGATGGTGGTGTAGATATTTCGATGTTTGTAGAGATAGCAGTGGAGATATTTCCAGGTTTATACAGATAGCGGTGTAGATATTTCCATGTTTATACTGATCGCGGTGTAGATATTTCCATGTTTATACAGATGGCGGTGTAGATATTTCCATATTTATACAGATGTCTGTGTAGATATTTCCATGTGTATACAGATGGTATTGTAGGTATTTCCATGTTTATACAGATGGTGGTGTAGATATTTCCATGTTTCTTCGGATGACTGTGTAGATATTTCCATGTTTTTACAGATGTCAGTGTAGATATTTCAATGTTTATAGAGATGGCGCTGTTGATATTTCCATGTTTATACAGATAAAAGTGGAGATATTTCCATGTTTATACAGACAGCAGTGGAGATATTACCATGTTTATACACATAGCGGTGTACATATTCCATGTTTATTGAGACTGCGGTGTAGGTATTTCCATGTTTATAAAGATAGAGTTGCGGATATTTCCATGTTTATACAGATGCCTATGCAGATATTTCCATATTTATAGAGAGGGCTGTGTAGATAATTCCATGTTTATACAGATGGCAGTGGAGATATTTCCATGTTCCTACACATGACTGTGTAGTTATTTCCATGTTTCTACAGATGGCTTTGCAGGTATTTCGTTGTTCACAGAGATAGCGGTGTAGATATTTCCATGTTTATACAGATAACGGTGTAAATATTTCCATGTTTTATACAGATCGTGGTGTAGATATTTCCATGTTTATACAGATACAGGTGTAGATGTTTCCATGTACATACAGACCGCAGTGTAGATATTTCCATGTTTATACAGATAGCGGTGTAGATATTTCCATGTCTGTACTGATTGCGGTGTTGATGTTTCCATCTATACACAGACTACCATGTAGGTATTTCCATGTGTATACAGATGGCACTGTAGATATTTCCATGTTTATACAGATGGTGGTGTAGATATTTCCATGTTTCTACAGATGGCGTTGTAGGTATTTCCATGTTTATACATATAACGGTGTAGATATTTCCATGTTTATTCAGATAGCGGTGTAAATATTTCCATGTTTATACAGATCACGGTGTAGATACTTCAATGTTTATAGAGAAATCGGTGTAGGTGTTTCCATGTTTATACAGATAGCGGTTTAGATATTTCCATGTTTATACAGACCGCGGTGCAGATATTTCCATGTTTATACAGATGGCGGCGCAGATATTTCCATGGATATGTAGATGGCGGAGTAGATATTTCAATGTTTATACAGATAGCTGTGTAGTTATTTCCATGTTTATATAGATAGCGGTGTAGATATTTCCATGTATATACACATGGCTGTGTAGATATTTCCATGTTTATACAGATGGCGGTGTAGATATTTCCATGTTTATACAGATAACTTTGTAAGTATTTCCATATTTATACAGACGGCGGTGTAGATATTTCCATGTTTACACAGATTGCGGTGTAGATATTTCCGTCTTTCTACAGATGGCATTGTAGATATTTCCATGTTTATACAGATGGCGGTGTAGATATTTCCATGTTTATATAGATGGCGGTGTAGATATTACCATGTTTATACAGATGACTCTATAGGTATTTCCATGTTTTTACAGATGGCAGTGCAGATATTTCCATGTTTATAGAGATAGCGGTGTAGATATTTACATGTTTGTACAGATGGCGGTGTTTATATTTCCATCTATACACAGATGGCCGTGTAGATATTTCCATGTTTATACAGATGGCGGCGTAGATATTTCCATGGACATGGAGATGGTGCTGTAGATATTTCCATGTTTATACAGATAGCGGTGTAGATTTTTCCATGTTTACACAGATGGTGGTGTAGATATTTCGGTGTTTATACACATGGCTGAGTAAATACTTCCATCTTTATGGAGATGGCCGTGTAGATATTTTCATGTTTATAGAGATGGCGGTGTACATATTTCCATATTTATAGAGATAGCGGTGTAGATATTTCCATTTTTCTACAGATGGCTGTGTAGATATTTCCATGTTTATACAGCTGGCAGTGTAGGTATTTCCATATTTATACAGATGTCTGTGTAGATATCCATGTGTATACAGATGGTATTGTAGGTATTTCCATGTTTATTCAGATGGTGGTGTAGATATTTCCATGTTTATTCAGGTGACTGTGTAGATATTTCCATGTTTTTACAGATAGCTGTGTAGATATTTCAATGTTTATAGAGATGGCGCTGTAGATATTTCCATGTTTATACAGATAGCGGTGTAGTTATTTCCATGTTTATATAGATAGCGGTGTAGATATTTCCATGTATATATACATGGCAGTGTAGATATTTCCATGTTTATACATATGGCGGTGTACATAATTCCATGTTTATACAGATAACTTTGTAAGTATTTCCATGTTTATACAGATGGTGGTGTAGATATTTCGATGTTTATAGAGATAGCAGTGGAGATATTTCCATATTTAAACAGATAGCGGTGTAGATATTTCCGTGTTTATACTGATGGTGGTGTAGATATTTCCATGTTTATACAGATGGCAGTGTAGATATTTCCATGTTCATAGAGATAGCGGTGTTGATTTTTCCATGTTTCTAGAGATAGCGGTGTGGACATTTTCATGTTTATACAGATAGGGTTGTAGATATTTCCGTGTTTATAGAGATGGCAGTGTAGATATTTCCATGTTTATACAGATCACGGTGTAGATATTTCCTTGTTTATACAAATAGCGGTGTAGTTATTTCCATGTTTATACAGATAGTGGTGTAGATATTTCCATGTATATACGGATGGCTGTGTAGATATTTCCATGTTTATACAGATGGCTGTGTAGATATTTCCATGTTTATACAGATGACTTTGTAGGTATTTACATGTTTATACAGATGGCTGTGTAGGTATTTCCATGTGTAGACAGATGGCATTGTAGATATTTCCATGTTTATACAGATGACTGTATAGTTATTTCCATGTTTTTACAGATGGAAGTGCAGATATTTCCATGTTTATAGAGATAGCCGTGTAGATATTTCCATGTTTGTACCGATGTCGGTGCTGATATTTCCATCTATACACATATGGCCGTGTAGATATTTGCATGTTTATTCAGATGGCGGCGTAGATATTTCCATGGACTTGCAGATGGCGGTGTAGATATTTCCATGTTTATACAGATAGCGGTGTACATATTTCCATGTTTACACAGATGGTGGTGTAGATATTTCCGTGTTTATACACATGGCGGAGTAGATACTTCCATCTTTATGGAGATGGCATTGTAGATATTTTCATGTTTATAGAGATGGCACTGTAGATATTTCCATATTTATAGAGATAGCGGTGTAGATATTTCCATCTTTCTACAGATGGCAGTGTAGATATTTCCATGTTTATGCAGATGGCGGTGTAGATATTTCCATATTTATACAGATGTCTGTGTAGATATTTCCATGTGTGTACAGATGGTATTGTAGGTATTTCCATGTTTATACAGATGGTGGTGTAGATATTTCCATGTTTATTCAGATGACTGTGTAGATATTTCCATGTTTTTACAGATGGCAGTGTAGATATTTCAATGTTTATAGAGATGGGGCTGTAGATATTTCCATGTTTATACAGATAACTGTGGAGATATTTCCATGTTTATTCAGAGAGCACTGGAGATATTTCCATGTTTATACACATATCTGTTTACATATTTCCATGTTTCTAGAGACAGCAGTGTAGGTATATCCATGTTTATACAGATAGCGGTGCAGATATTTCCATGATTATACAGATGCCCATGCAGATATTTCCATATTTATACAGAGGGCTGTGTAGATATTTCTATGTTTATACAGATGGCAGTGTAGATATTTAAATGTTCCTGCACATGACTGTGTAGGTATTTCCATGTTTATGCAGATGTCTTTGTAGGTATTTCCATGTTTATAGAGATAGCGATGCAGATATTTCCATGTTTATACAGATAGCGCTGTATATATTTCCATGTTTATACAGATCGTGGTGTAGATATTTCCATGTTTATACAGATGACTGGGTAGATAATTCCATATTTTTAAAGATGGCAGTGTAGATATTTCAATGTTTACAGAGATAGCGGAGTAATTATTTCCAACTTTGCACAGATTGCGGTGTAGATATTGCCAACCTTCCACAAGTAGCGGTGTAGATATTTCCAAGTTTACACAGATAGCTGTGTAGATATTTCCATGTTTACAGAGATAGCATTGTAGATATATCCATGTTTATACAGATATCGGTGTAGTTATTTCCATGTTGATACAGATAGCGGTGTAGATATTTCGAGGTTTACAGAGATAGCCGTGAAGGTATTTCCACGTTTATACAGATAGCGATGTACATATTTCCACGTTTATACAGATAGCGTTGAAGATGTTTCCAAATTTATACACATAGCGATTTAGATATTTCCACGTTTATACAGATAGCTGTGTAGATATTTCCACGTTTTACAGATACCTGTGTAGATATGTCCATGTTTACACAGATAGCATTGTAAATATTTCCATGATTACACAGATAGCGTTGTAGATATTTCCATGTTTACACAGATAGCGGTGTACATATTTCCAAGTTTACACAGATAGCTGTGTAGATATTTCCGTGTTTACACAGATAGCGTTGTAGATATTTCATTGTTTATACAGATAGCGGTTCAGGTATTTCCACGTTGATACAGATACAGGTGTAGGTATTTCCATGTTTATACAGATAGCGGTGGAGATATTTCCATGTTTATACAGATAGCGGTGGAGATATTTCTATGTTTATACAGATAGCGGTGTAGATATTTCCTAGTTTACACAGATAGTGGTATAGATATTTCCATGTTTATAGAGACAGCGGTGAAGATATTTCCAAGTTCATACAGATGGCTCTGTAGATATTTCCATGTATATAGATACAGTGGTGCAGATATTTCCATGTTTATAGAGATGCTGGTGTAGATAATTCCATGTTTATGCAGATGACTGGGTAGGTATTTGCATGTTTATACAGATGGCGGTGTAGATATTTCCATGTTTATAGAGATAACGGTGTAGATATTTCCATGTTTATGAAGATAGTGGTTTAGATATTTCCATGTTTATATAGATTGCAGTGTAGATATTTCCGTATTTATACAGATAGCGGTGTAGATATTTCCATATTCATACAAATGGCGGTGTGGATATTTCCATGTTTATGCAGATGGCGGTGTGGATATTTCCATGTTAATAGAGATGGCGGTGTAGATATTTCCTTGTTTATAAAGATAGTGGTGTACATATTTCCATGTTTATACAGATATCGGTGTAGATATTTCCACGTTTATACAGAGAGCGGTGTAGATATTTCCAAGTTTTTCAGATAGTGGTGTACATATTTCCGTCTTTATACAGATAGCGGTGCAGATATTTCCATGTTTACACAAATAGCCGTGTAGATATTTCGATGTTTACACAGATAAATTTGCAGATATTTCCATGTTTAAAAAGATAGCGGAGCAGATAATTCCATGTTTATACAGATAGCGGTGGCGGTATTTCCATGTTTATACAAATAGCGGTGTAGATATTTCCATGTTTATAGAGATGACTGTCTAGATATTTCCATGTTTATACAGATTTCCGTGTAGATATTTGCATGTTTATACAGATGGTGGTGTGGATATTTCCATATTTATACAGATGACTGTGTAGTTATTTCCATGTTTATACAGATATCGGTGTAGATATTTTCATGTTCATATCGATAGCGATGTAGATATTTCCATGTTTATACAGATAGCGGTGTAGGCATTTCCATGTTTACAGAGATAGCGGTGTAGATATTTCCATAGTTATACACATAGCGGTGTAGATTTTTCCAGGTTTATACAGGTAGTGGTGTAGATATTTCCATGTTTATAGAGATGATGGTGTAGGTATTTCCATGTTTATAGGGAAAGCAGTGCAGATATTTCCATGTTTATTCAGAAAGAGGTGTAGATAATTCCATGTTTATACAGATAGCGGTGTTGCTATTTCCATGTTTATACAGATAGCGGTGTAGATATTTTCATGTTTATACAGCTCGCAGTGCAGATATTTCCATCTTTATACAGATTGCAGTGAAGATATTTCCATCTTTATACAGATAGTGATGTATATATTTCCATGTTTAAACAGATGGCGGTGAATATACAGCCATGTTTCTGAAGATGGCGTTGTAGATATTTTCATGCTTACACAGATGGCGGTGTAGATATTTCCATGTTTACAAAGATTTCGGTGTAGATATTTCCATGTTTATAGTGCAAGCGGTGTAGGTATTTCCATGTTTATAGAGATAGCGGTGTAGTCATTTCCATATTTATACAGGTAGCGCTGTAGGTATTTCCATGTTTATACAGATGGCCGTTGAGATATTTCCATGTTTCTAAAGATGGCGGTGTAGGTATTTCCTTGTTTATACAGATAGCGGTGTAGATATTTCCATGTTTATACAGATAGCGGTGTAGACATTTCCATGTTTACAGAGATAGCGGTGTAGATATTTCCATCTTTGCACAGATTGCCGTGTAGATATTTCCATTTTTAAACAGATAGCTGTGTAGATATTTCCAAGTTTACACATATTGCTGTGTAGATATTTCCATGGTTACACAGATAGCGTTGTACATATTTCCATGTTTATACCGATAGCGGTGTAGATATTTCCATGTTTATACAGATAGCGGTGTAGATATTTCCATGTTTATGCAGATAGCGGTGGAGATATTTCCCTGTTTATACAGATATCGATGTAGATATTTCCATGTTTATACAGATAGCGGTGTAGTTATTTCCATGTTTATAGGGATAGCGGAGTAGATATTTCCATGTTTATACAAATGGCTCTGTTGATATTTCCATGTTTGTACAGATGGCGGTGTAGTTATTTCCATGTTTACAGATATAGCGGTAAAGATATTTCCAACTTTGCACAGATTGCGGTGTAGACATTGCAAACTTTACACAGATAGCGGTGTAGATGTTTCCAAGTTTACACAGATACCTGTGTCGATATTTCCATGTGTACAGAGATAGCATCGTTGATATTTCCATGTTTATACAGATAGCGGTGTAGTTATTTACATGTTGATACAGATAGCGGTGTACATATTATCAGGGTTAAATAGATAGTGGTTAAGGTATTTCCACGTGTATACAGATAGCGATGTAGATATTTCCACGTTTATACAGATAGCGTTGTAGGTATTTCCACATTTATACAGATAGCGGTTTAGATATTTCAACGTTTATACAGATAGCGGTGTAGATATTTTCACGTTTTACAGATAGCTGTGTAGATATTTCCCTGTTTACACAGATAGCGTTTTAAATATTTCCATGTTTACACAGATAGCGTTGTAGATATTTCCATGCTTACACAGACTGTTGTGTAGATATTTCCAAGTTTACACAGAGAGCTGGGTAGATATTTCCATGTTTACACAGATAGCGTTGTAGATATTTCATTGTATATAAAGATAGTGGTGTAGGTATTTCCATGGTGATAAAGATACCGGTGTAGGTATTTCCGTGTTTATAAAGATAGCGGTGCAGATATTTCCATGTTTATACAGATAGCGGTGTAAAAATTTCCATGTTTATACAGATAGCGGTGTAGATATTTCCATGTTTATACAGATAGCGGTGTAGATATTTCCATGTTTATAGAGACTGAGGTGTAGATATTTCCATCTTTGCACAGATTGCTGTGTAGATATTTCCATTTTTACACAGATAGCTGTGTAGATATTTCCAAGTTTACACAGATAGCGGTGTAGATATTTCCATGTTTATAGAGATAGCAGTGTAGATATTTCCATGTTTATACAAATGACTCGGTAGATATTTCCATGTGTATACAGATGGCGGTGTAGATATTTCCATGTTTATACAGATAGCGGTGTACATATTTCCATGTTTACACAGATGGTGGTGTAGATATTTCCGTGTTTATACACATGGCGGAGTAGATACTTCCATCTTTATGGAGATGGCATTGTAGATATTTTCATGTTTATAGAGATGGCACTGTAGATATTTCCATATTTATAGAGATAGCGGTGTAGATATTTCCATCTTTCTACAGATGGCAGTGTAAATATTTCCATGTTTATGCAGATGGCGGTGTAGATATTTCCATATTTATACAGATGTCTGTGTAGATATTTCCATGTGTGTACAGATGGTATTGTAGGTATTTCCATGTTTATACAGATGGTGGTGTAGATATTTCCATGTTTATTCAGATGACTGTGTAGATATTTCCATGTTTTTACAGATGGCAGTGTAGATATTTCAATGTTTATAGAGATGGGGCTGTAGATATTTCCATGTTTATACAGATAACTGTGGAGATATTTCCATGTTTATTCAGAGAGCACTGGAGATATTTCCATGTTTATACACATATCTGTTTACATATTTCCATGTTTCTAGAGACAGCAGTGTAGGTATATCCATGTTTATACAGATAGCGGTGCAGATATTTCCATGACTATACAGATGCCCATGCAGATATTTCCATATTTATACAGAGGGCTGTGTAGATATTTCTATGTTTATACAGATGGCAGTGTAGATATTTAAATGTTCCTGCACATGACTGTGTAGGTATTTCCATGTTTATGCAGATGTCTTTGTAGGTATTTCCATGTTTATAGAGATAGCGATGCAGATATTTCCATGTTTATACAGATAGCGCTGTATATATTTCCATGTTTATACAGATCGTGGTGTAGATATTTCCATGTTTATACAGATGACTGGGTACATAATTCCACATTTTTAAAGATGGCAGTGTAGATATTTCAATGTTTACAGAGATAGCGGAGTAATTATTTCCAACTTTGCACAGATTGCGGTGTAGATATTGCCAACCTTCCACAAGTAGCGGTGTAGATATTTCCAAGTTTACACAGATAGCTGTGTAGATATTTCCATGTTTACAGAGATAGCATTGTAGATATATCCATGTTTATACAGATATCGGTGTAGTTATTTCCATGTTGATACAGATAGCGGTGTAGATATTTCGAGGTTTACAGAGATAGCCGTGAAGGTATTTCCACGTTTATACAGATAGCGATGTACATATTTCCACGTTTATACAGATAGCGTTGAAGATGTTTCCAAATTTATACACATAGCGATTTAGATATTTCCACGTTTATACAGATAGCTGTGTAGATATTTCCACGTTTTACAGATACCTGTGTAGATATGTCCATGTTTACACAGATAGCATTGTAAATATTTCCATGATTACACAGATAGCGTTGTAGATATTTCCATGTTTACACAGATAGCGGTGTACATATTTCCAAGTTTACACAGATAGCTGTGTAGATATTTCCGTGTTTACACAGATAGCGTTGTAGATATTTCATTGTTTATACAGATAGCGGTTCAGGTATTTCCACGTTGATACAGATACAGGTGTAGGTATTTCCATGTTTATACAGATAGCGGTGGAGATATTTCCATGTTTATACAGATAGCGGTGGAGATATTTCTATGTTTATACAGATAGCGGTGTAGATATTTCCTAGTTTACACAGATAGTGGTATAGATATTTCCATGTTTATAGAGACAGCGGTGAAGATATTTCCAAGTTCATACAGATGGCTCTGTAGATATTTCCATGTATATAGATACAGTGGTGCAGATATTTCCATGTTTATAGAGATGCTGGTGTAGATAATTCCATGTTTATGCAGATGACTGGGTAGGTATTTGCATGTTTATACAGATGGCGGTGTAGATATTTCCATGTTTATAGAGATAACGGTGTAGATATTTCCATGTTTATGAAGATAGTGGTTTAGATATTTCCATGTTTATATAGATTGCAGTGTAGATATTTCCGTATTTATACAGATAGCGGTGTAGATATTTCCATATTCATACAAATGGCGGTGTGGATATTTCCATGTTTATGCAGATGGCGGTGTGGATATTTCCATGTTAATAGAGATGGCGGTGTAGATATTTCCTTGTTTATAAAGATAGTGGTGTACATATTTCCATGTTTATACAGATATCGGTGTAGATATTTCCACGTTTATACAGAGAGCGGTGTAGATATTTCCAAGTTTTTCAGATAGTGGTGTACATATTTCCGTCTTTATACAGATAGCGGTGCAGATATTTCCATGTTTACACAAATAGCCGTGTAGATATTTCGATGTTTACACAGATAAATTTGCAGATATTTCCATGTTTAAAAAGATAGCGGAGCAGATAATTCCATGTTTATACAGATAGCGGTGGCGGTATTTCCATGTTTATACAAATAGCGGTGTAGATATTTCCATGTTTATAGAGATGACTGTCTAGATATTTCCATGTTTATACAGATTTCCGTGTAGATATTTGCATGTTTATACAGATGGTGGTGTGGATATTTCCATATTTATACAGATGACTGTGTAGTTATTTCCATGTTTATACAGATATCGGTGTAGATATTTTCATGTTCATATCGATAGCGATGTAGATATTTCCATGTTTATACAGATAGCGGTGTAGGCATTTCCATGTTTACAGAGATAGCGGTGTAGATATTTCCATAGTTATACACATAGCGGTGTAGATTTTTCCAGGTTTATACAGGTAGTGGTGTAGATATTTCCATGTTTATAGAGATGATGGTGTAGGTATTTCCATGTTTATAGGGAAAGCAGTGCAGATATTTCCATGTTTATTCAGAAAGAGGTGTAGATAATTCCATGTTTATACAGATAGCGGTGTTGCTATTTCCATGTTTATACAGATAGCGGTGTAGATATTTTCATGTTTATACAGCTCGCAGTGCAGATATTTCCATCTTTATACAGATTGCAGTGAAGATATTTCCATCTTTATACAGATAGTGATGTATATATTTCCATGTTTAAACAGATGGCGGTGAATATACAGCCATGTTTCTGAAGATGGCGTTGTAGATATTTTCATGCTTACACAGATGGCGGTGTAGATATTTCCATGTTTACAAAGATTTCGGTGTAGATATTTCCATGTTTATAGTGCAAGCGGTGTAGGTATTTCCATGTTTATAGAGATAGCGGTGTAGTCATTTCCATATTTATACAGGTAGCGCTGTAGGTATTTCCATGTTTATACAGATGGCCGTTGAGATATTTCCATGTTTCTAAAGATGGCGGTGTAGGTATTTCCTTGTTTATACAGATAGCGGTGTAGATATTTCCATGTTTATACAGATAGCGGTGTAGACATTTCCATGTTTACAGAGATAGCGGTGTAGATATTTCCATCTTTGCACAGATTGCCGTGTAGATATTTCCATTTTTAAACAGATAGCTGTGTAGATATTTCCAAGTTTACACATATTGCTGTGTAGATATTTCCATGGTTACACAGATAGCGTTGTACATATTTCCATGTTTATACCGATAGCGGTGTAGATATTTCCATGTTTATACAGATAGCGGTGTAGATATTTCCATGTTTATGCAGATAGCGGTGGAGATATTTCCCTGTTTATACAGATATCGATGTAGATATTTCCATGTTTATACAGATAGCGGTGTAGTTATTTCCATGTTTATAGGGATAGCGGAGTAGATATTTCCATGTTTATACAAATGGCTCTGTTGATATTTCCATGTTTGTACAGATGGCGGTGTAGTTATTTCCATGTTTACAGATATAGCGGTAAAGATATTTCCAACTTTGCACAGATTGCGGTGTAGACATTGCAAACTTTACACAGATAGCGGTGTAGATGTTTCCAAGTTTACACAGATACCTGTGTCGATATTTCCATGTGTACAGAGATAGCATCGTTGATATTTCCATGTTTATACAGATAGCGGTGTAGTTATTTACATGTTGATACAGATAGCGGTGTACATATTATCAGGGTTAAATAGATAGTGGTTAAGGTATTTCCACGTGTATACAGATAGCGATGTAGATATTTCCACGTTTATACAGATAGCGTTGTAGGTATTTCCACATTTATACAGATAGCGGTTTAGATATTTCAACGTTTATACAGATAGCGGTGTAGATATTTTCACGTTTTACAGATAGCTGTGTAGATATTTCCCTGTTTACACAGATAGCGTTTTAAATATTTCCATGTTTACACAGATAGCGTTGTAGATATTTCCATGCTTACACAGACTGTTGTGTAGATATTTCCAAGTTTACACAGAGAGCTGGGTAGATATTTCCATGTTTACACAGATAGCGTTGTAGATATTTCATTGTATATAAAGATAGTGGTGTAGGTATTTCCATGGTGATAAAGATACCGGTGTAGGTATTTCCGTGTTTATAAAGATAGCGGTGCAGATATTTCCATGTTTATACAGATAGCGGTGTAAAAATTTCCATGTTTATACAGATAGCGGTGTAGATATTTCCATGTTTATACAGATAGCGGTGTAGATATTTCCATGTTTATAGAGACTGAGGTGTAGATATTTCCATCTTTGCACAGATTGCTGTGTAGATATTTCCATTTTTACACAGATAGCTGTGTAGATATTTCCAAGTTTACACAGATAGCGGTGTAGATATTTCCATGTTTATAGAGATAGCAGTGTAGATATTTCCATGTTTATACAAATGACTCGGTAGATATTTCCATGTGTATACAGATGGCGGTGTAGATATTTCCATGTTTATACAGATAGCGGTGTACATATTTCCATGTTTACACAGATGGTGGTGTAGATATTTCCGTGTTTATACACATGGCGGAGTAGATACTTCCATCTTTATGGAGATGGCATTGTAGATATTTTCATGTTTATAGAGATGGCACTGTAGATATTTCCATATTTATAGAGATAGCGGTGTAGATATTTCCATCTTTCTACAGATGGCAGTGTAAATATTTCCATGTTTATGCAGATGGCGGTGTAGATATTTCCATATTTATACAGATGTCTGTGTAGATATTTCCATGTGTGTACAGATGGTATTGTAGGTATTTCCATGTTTATACAGATGGTGGTGTAGATATTTCCATGTTTATTCAGATGACTGTGTAGATATTTCCATGTTTTTACAGATGGCAGTGTAGATATTTCAATGTTTATAGAGATGGGGCTGTAGATATTTCCATGTTTATACAGATAACTGTGGAGATATTTCCATGTTTATTCAGAGAGCACTGGAGATATTTCCATGTTTATACACATATCTGTTTACATATTTCCATGTTTCTAGAGACAGCAGTGTAGGTATATCCATGTTTATACAGATAGCGGTGCAGATATTTCCATGACTATACAGATGCCCATGCAGATATTTCCATATTTATACAGAGGGCTGTGTAGATATTTCTATGTTTATACAGATGGCAGTGTAGATATTTAAATGTTCCTGCACATGACTGTGTAGGTATTTCCATGTTTATGCAGATGTCTTTGTAGGTATTTCCATGTTTATAGAGATAGCGATGCAGATATTTCCATGTTTATACAGATAGCGCTGTATATATTTCCATGTTTATACAGATCGTGGTGTAGATATTTCCATGTTTATACAGATGACTGGGTACATAATTCCACATTTTTAAAGATGGCAGTGTAGATATTTCAATGTTTACAGAGATAGCGGAGTAATTATTTCCAACTTTGCACAGATTGCGGTGTAGATATTGCCAACCTTCCACAAGTAGCGGTGTAGATATTTCCAAGTTTACACAGATAGCTGTGTAGATATTTCCATGTTTATACAAATGACTCGGTAGATATTTCCATGTGTATACAGATGGCGGTGTAGATATTTCCATGTTTATACAGATGGCGCTGTAGATATTTCCATGTTTATACAGATGGCAGTGTAGATATTTCCGTGTTTATACAGATAGCGTTGGAGATATTTACATGTTTACAGAGATAGCGGTGTAGATATTTCCATCTTTGCACACATTGCGCTGTAGGTATTGCCAAATTTCCACAGATAGCAGTGTAGATATTTCCAAGTTTACATAGATAGCTCTGTAGATATTTCCATGTTTACAGAGATAGCATTGTAGATATTTCCATGTTTATACAGATTGCTCTGTAGTTATTTCCATGATGATACAGATAGCGCTGTGGATATTTCCATGTTTATACAGGTAGCAGTGTAGAAACTCCCGTGTTTATACAGATCTCTTTGTAGATATTTCCATCTTTCAACAGATGTCAGTGTAGATATTTCCATCTTTGTGCAGATGGTGGTGTAGATATTTCCATGTTTATAGAGATGGCGGTGTAGATATTTCTATGTTTAAAGAGATAGCGGTGTAAATATTTCCATGTTTATAGAGATCGTGGTGTAAGTATTTTCATGTTTATAGAGATAGAGGTGTACATATTTCCATGTTTATACTGATAGCGGTGTTGGTTTTTCCATGTTTATACAGATAGCGGTGTAGATATTTCCATGTTTATACAGCTCGCAGTGTAGATATTTCCATCTTTATACAGATGACAGTGTAGATATTTCCATGTTTATACGGATAGCGGTGTAGATATTTCCATGTCTACAGAGATAGTAGTGTAGTTATTTCCATATTTATACAGATTGCATTGTAGATACTTCCATCTTTATACAGATGGCAGTGTAGATATTTCCATGTTTATACAGATAGCAGTGAAGATATTTCCATGTTTATACAGATAGTGGTGTACATATTTCCATGTTTTTACAGATTGCGGTGTAGATACATCCATGTTTCTGAAGATGGCGGTGTAGATGTTTTCAAGTTTATAGAGATGGTGGTGTAGATATTTCCATATTTATACAGATGACTGTGTAGGAATTTCCATGTTTATACAGATGGCGGTGAAGATATTTCCATGTTTATACAGATAGCGGTGTAGATATTTCCAACTTTATACAGATAGTGGTGTAGATATTTCCATGTTTATAGAGATAACGGTGTAGATATTTCCATCTTTATGCAGATAGCTGTGTAGATATTTCCATGTTTATACAGATGGCGGTGTGGATAGTTCCATGTTTATGGAGATGGAGGTGTAGATATTTTCATGTTTATATACATGTCCGTGTAGATATTTCCATGTTTGAGGAGATTCCGGTATAGATATTTCCATGTTTATAGAGATAGCGGTGTAGGTATTTCCTTTTTTATAGAGCTAGCAGTGTAGGTACATCCATGTTTATACAGTTGGCTTTGTAGGTATTTCCATGTCTATAGAGATGACTGTGTAGATATTTGTATGTTTACACAAATGGCGGTGTAGGTATTTCCATATTTATACAGATAGCGGTGTAGATATTTCGATGTTTATACAGATAACTGTATAGATATATCCATGTTTATATAGATAGCGATGTAGATATTTCCATGTTTATACAGATAGTGGTGTAGTTATTTCCATTTTTACAGAGATAGCGGTGTAGATATTTCCATATTTGCACAGATTGCGGTGTAGATATTTCCATCTTTACACAGATAGCGGTGTAGATATTTTCATATTTATACAGATCGTGGTGTAGTTATTTCCATCTTTACACACATGGCAGTGTAGATATTTCCATGTTTATACAGATGAGAGTGTAGATATTTTCATGTTTATACAGATAGTGGTGTAGATAGTTCCATGTTCATGCAGATGGCGGTGTAGATATTTCCATGTTTATAGAGATTGCGGTGTAGATATTTCTATGTGTATAGAGATGGCGGTGTAGGTATTTCCATGTTTATAGAGATAGTTGTGTAGATATTTCCATGTTTATACAAATAGCAGTGTAGATATTTCCATGTTTATACAGATAGCAGTGTTGGTATTTCCATGTTTATACAACTAGCGTTGTAGATATTTCCATATTTATACAGCTCACGGTGTAGATATTTCCATCTTTATAGAGATGGCAGTGTAGTTATTTCCATGTTTATACAGATAGCTCTTTAGATATTTCCATGTTTATACAGATGGCGGTGTAGATATTTACATGTATATACACATGGCTGTGTAGATATTTCCATGTTTATACAGATGGCGGTGTACATATTTCCATGTTATATAGAGATGGCGGTGTAGATATTTCCATGTTTATAGACATAGCGGTGTAGATATGTCCATGTTCATACGGATAGCAATGAGGATATTTCCATGTTTATACAGATCGCTGTTTAGATATTTCCATGTTTGTAAAAATGGCAGTGTAGATATTTCCATGTTTATAGAGACAGCGGTGTAGATATTTTCATGTTTATACAGATTGTGGTGGATATATGTCTATGTTTATACAGATAGCAATGGAGATATTTCCACGTTAATACACATAGCGGTGTAGATATTTCCATGTTTATACAAATAGCGGTGTAGATATTTCCATGTTTATACAGATGGCTGTGCCGATATTTCCATGTTTATACAGAGTTCTCTGTAGATATTTCCATGTTTATATAGATGACAGTGTAGATATTTCCAGGTTTATACAGATGACTGTGTAGATATTTCCATGTTAATACAGATGGCGGAGTAGATATTTCCATGTTTATAGAGATAGCGGTATAGATATTTCCATGTTTATTGAGATAGCGGTTTAAATATTTCCATCTTTATACAGATAGTGCTGTAGATATTTCCATGTTTATACAGATGGCGGTGTAGATACAGCCATGTTTCTGAATATGGCAGTGTATATATTTTCATGTTTACATAGACGGCGGTGTAGATATTGCCATGTTTACAGAGATTGCGGTGTAGATATTTCCATGTTTATAGTGCAATTGGTGTAGGTATTTCCATGTTTATAGAGATAGCGGTGTAGACATTTCCTTATTTATACAGGTTGCGGTTTAGGTATTTCCATGTTTATACAGATGGTGGTGTAGATAATTCCATGTTTCTAAAGATGGCGGTGTAGATATTTCCTTGTTTATACAGATAGCGGTGTAGATATTTCCATGTATATACAGATAGCGGTGTAGATATTTCCATGTTTATACAGATAGCGGTGTAGGTATTTCCATGTTTATAGAGATAGCGGTGCAGTTATTTATATCTTTATACAGATGGCATAGTAGATATTTCCTTATTCACACAGATGGCGGTGTAGATGTTTCCACGGTTATACAGATGGCGGAGTAGTTAGGTCCATGTTTATGGAGATGGCAGTGTAGATATTTTCATGTTTATAGAGATGGCGGTGTAGATATTTCCATGTTTATAGAGATAGCAGTGTAGATATTTACATGTTTATACAGATGGCTGTGTAGATATTTCCATGTGTATACAGATGGCATTATAGATATTTCCATGTTTATACAGATGAGTGTATAGGTATTTCCATGTTTTACAGATGGCAGTGCAGATATTTCCATGTTTATAGAGATAGCGGTGTAGATATTTCCATGTTTGTACAGATTGTGGTGTTGATATTTCCATCTATAAACAGATGGCCATGTAGATATTTCCATGTTTATACAGATGGCCGCGTAGATATTTCCATGGACATGCAGATGGCGGTGTAGGTATTTTCATGTTTATAAAGATCGTGGTGTAGATATTTCCATGTTTATACAGATACCGGTGTAGATATTTCCATGTTTATACAGACCGCAGTGTAGATATTTCCATGTTTATAGAGATAGCAGTGTAGATATTTCCATATTTGTACAGATGGCGGTGTTGATGTTTCCATCTATACACACATTGCCATGTAGGTATTTCCATGTGTATACAGATGGCATTGAAGATATTTCCATGTTTACACAGATGACTGTATAGGTATTTCCATGTTTATACAGATGGCGGTGAAGATATTTCCATGTTTATAGAGATAGCGGTGTAGATATTTCCATATTTATACAGATAACGGTGTAGAAATTTCCATGTTTATAGAGATAGCGGTGTAAATATTTCCATGTTTATACAGATCACGTTATAGATATTTCCATGTTTATAGAGATAGCGGTGTAGATATTTCCATGTTTATACAGATAGCGGTGTAGATTTTTCCATGTTTATGCAGACCGCGGTTAAGATATTTCCATGTTTGTACAGATGCCAGTGTTGATATTTCCATCTATACACAGATGACCGTGTAGATATTTCCATGTTTATACAGATGGCGGTGCAGATATTTCTATGGATATGTAGATGGCGGTGTAGATATTTCCATGTATATAGAAATAGCGGTGTAGGTATTTCCATGTTTATATAGGGAGCGGTGTAGATATTTCCATGTTTATTCAGATGACTGTGTAGATATTACCATGTTTTAACAGATGTCAGTGTAGATATTTCAAAGTTTATAGAGAAGGCGCTGTAGATATTTCCTTGTTTAAGCAGATAACAGTGGAGATAATTCCATGTTTATACAGACAGCAGTGGAGATATTTCCATGTTTATACACATAGCGGTGTACATGTTTCCATGTTTATAGAGACAGCAGTGTAGGTATTTCCATGTTTATGCAGATAGCGGTGAAGATATTTCCATGTTTACACAGATATCTATGCAGATATTTCCATATTTCCACAGAGGGCTGTGTAGATATTTCTAAGTTTATACAGATGGCAGTGTAGATATTTACATGTTCCTAGACATGACTGTGTAGGTATTTCCATGTTTATACAGATGGCTTTGTAGATATTTCGATGTTTATGGAGATAGCGGTGTACATATTTCCATGTTTATACAGATAACGGTGTAGATATTTCCATGTTTATAGAGATAGCGGTGTATATATTTCCATGTTTATACAGATAGCAGTGTAGATATTTCCATGTTTATACAGACCGCAGTGTAGATATTTCCATGTTTCCATCTATACACAGATTGCCGTGTACGTATTTCCATGTGTATACAGATGGCATTGTAGATATATCCATGTTTATACAGTTGGTGGTGTAGATATTTCCAAGTTTACACCGATGACTCTATAGGTATTTCCATGTTTATACAGATGGCAGTGTAGCTATTTCCATGTTTATAGAGATAGAGGTGTAGATATTTCCATATTTATACAGATAACGGTGTAGAAATTTCCATGTTTATACAGATAGTGGTGTAAATATTTCCATGTTTATACAGATCACGGTGAAGATATTTCCATGTTTATAGAGATAGCGGTGTAGATATTTCCATGTTTATGCAGATAGCGGTGTAGATATTTCCATCTTTATACAGATGGCGGTGTAGATATTTCCATGTTTATACAGATAGAATTGAAGATATTTCCATGTTAATACAGATAGTGGTGTAGATATTTCCAAGTTTATACAGATGGCGGTGTAGATACATCCATGTTTCTGAAGATGGCGGTGTAGATATTTTCATGTGTGTAAAGATGGCGGTGTAGATATTTCCATGAATATAGAGATTGCAGTGTAGATATTTCCATGTTTATAGAGAAAGCGGTGTAGGTATTTCCATGTTTATAGAGATAGCGGTGTAGATATTTCCATATTTATACAGATAGCGGTGTAGGTATTTCCAGGTTTATACAGATTGCGGTGTCGATATTTCCATGTTACTACAGATGGCGGTGTAGATATTTCCTTGTTTATACAGACAGCGGTGCGGATATTTCCATGTTTATACAGGTAGCGGTGTAGATATTTCCATGTTTACAGAGATGGCGGTGTAGTTATTTCCATCTTTGCACAGATTGCCGTGTAGATATTTCCATGTTTACGCAGATAGCTGTGTAGATATTCCCAAGTTTACACAGATAGCTGTGTAGGTATTTCCATGTTTACACACATAGCGTTGTAGATAGTTCCATGTTTATACAGATTGCGGTGTAGATATGTCCATGTTTATACACAAAGCGGTGTAGATATTTTCATGTTTATACAGATAGCGGTGGAGATATTTCCATGATTATAGAGACTGCGGTATAGATATTTCCATGTTTATACAGATAGCGGTGTAGATATTTCCATGTTTATACAGATAGCGGTGTAGATATTTCCATGTTTACAGAGATAGCAGTGTAGATATTTCCATCTTTGCACAGATTGCTGTGTAGATATTTCCATTTTTACACAGATAGCCTTGTAGATATTTCCAAGTTTACACAGATAGCTGTGTAGATATTTCCATGTTTATACAGATAGCGGTGTAGATATTTCCATCTTTATACAGATAGCGGTGGAGATATATCCCTGTTTATACAGATTGCGATGTAGATATTTCCATGTTTGTACAGATAGCGGTGTAGATATTTCCATTTTTATAGAGATAGCAGTGTAGATATTTCCATGTTTATACAGCTGGCTGTGTAGATGTTTCCATGTGGGTACAGATGGTGGTGTAGATATTTCCATGTTTTTACAGATGGCAGTGTAGATATTTTCATGTTTATACAGATATCGGTGTAGATATTTCCATGTTTACAGAGATAGCGTTGTAGGTATTTCCATCATTGCACAGATTGCGGTATAGGTATTGCCAAATTTACACAGATACCGGTGTAGATATTTCCAAGTTTACACAGATAGCTGTGTAGATATTTCCATGTTTACAGAGATAACATTGTAGATATTTCCGTGTTTATACAGATTGCGGTGTTGTTATTTCCATGTTGATACAGATAGCGTTGTAGATATTTCCATGTTTATACAGGTAGCGGTGTAGAAATTCCCATGTTTATACAGATCGCTTTGTAGACATTTCCATTTTTCTACAGAAGTCAGTGTAGATATTTCCAAGTTTATACAGATGTCTGTGTAGATATTTCCATGTTTTTTCAGATGGCGGTGTAGATATTTCTACTTTTATAGAGATGGCGGTGTAGTTATTTCTATGTTTATAGAGAGAGCGGTGTAAATATCTCCATGTTTATAGAGATGGTGGTGTAAGTTTTTCATGTTTATAGAGATAGCGGTGTAGATATTTCCATGTTTATACAGATAACGGTGTTGTTATTTCCACGTTTATACAGATATCGGTGTAGATATTTCCATGTTTATAAAGCTTGCGGTGTAGATATTTCCATCTTTATACAGATGGCAGCGTAGATATTTCCAAGTTTATACATATAGCGGTGTAGATATTTCCATGTCTATAGAGATAGCGGTGTAGGTATTTCCATATTTATACAGATTGAGGTGTAGATATTTCCATCTTTATACAGATGGCGGTGTAGATATTTCCATGTTTATACAGATGGCGGTGAAGGTATTTCCATGTTTATACAGATAGTGGTGTAGATATTTCCATGTTTATTCAGATGGCGGTGTAGATACATCCATGTTTCTGAAGATGGCGGTGTAGATATTTTCATGTTTATAGTGATGGCGGTGTAGATATTTCCATGTTTATACAAATAGCGGTGTTGGTATTTCCATGTTTATACAGCTCGCGGTGTAGATATTTCCATCTTTATACAGATGGCAGTGTAGATATATCCATGTTTATACAGATAGCGGTGTAGATATTTCCATGTCTATAGAGATAGCGGTGTAGTTATTTCCATATTTATCCAGATTGTGGTGTAGATATTTCCATCTTTATACAGATGGTGGTGTAGATATTTCCATGTTTATAAAGATAGCAGTGGGGTATTTCCATGTTTATACAGATAGTGGTGTAGATATTTCCATGTTTATACAGATGGCGGTGTAGATATTTCCATGTATAAAGAGATACCAGTGTAGATATTTTCATGTGTATAGAGAAAGCGGTGTAGATATTTCCATGTTTATACAGATGGCAGTGTAGATATTTCCATGTTTATACAGATATCGGTGTAAATATTTCCATGTTTACAGAGATAGCGGTGTAGATATTTCCATCTTTGCACAGATTGCGGTGTAGGTATTGCCAAATTTACACAAATAGCGGTGTAGATATTTCCAAGTTTACACAGATAGCTGTGTAGATATTTCCATGTTTACAGAGATAGCATTGTAGGTATTTCCATGTTTATACAGATTGCGGTGTAGTTATTTCCATGTTGATACAGATAGCGGTGTAGATATTTCCATGTTTATACAGGTAGCGGTGTAGAAATTCCCATGTTGATACAGATCACTTTGTAGACATTTCCATCTTTCTAAAGATGTCAGTGTAGATATTTCCAAGTTTGTACAGATGGCAGTGTAGATATTTCCATGTTTATACAGATCTCTGTGTACATATTTCCATGTTTATGCAGATGGCGGTGTAGATATTTCCATTTTTATAGAGATGGCGGTGTAGTTATTTCTATGTTTATAGAGATAGCGGTGTAAATATCTCCATGTTTATAGAGATGGTGGTGTAGATATTTCCATGGTTATAGAGATGGCGGTGTAGATATTTCCATGTTTTTACAGATGGCAGTGTAGATATTTTCATGTTTATACAGATATCGGTGTAGATATTTCCATGTTTACAGAGATAGCGTTGTAGGTATTTCCATCATTGCACAGATTGCGGTATAGGTATTGCCAAATTTACACAGATACCGGTGTAGATATTTCCAAGTTTACACAGATAGCTGTGTAGATATTTCCATGTTTACAGAGATAACATTGTAGATATTTCCGTGTTTATACAGATTGCGGTGTTGTTATTTCCATGTTGATACAGATAGCGGTGTAGATATTTCCATGTTTATACAGGTAGCGGTGTAGAAATTCCCATGTTTATACAGATCGCTTTGTAGACATTTCCATTTTTCTACAGAAGTCAGTGTAGATATTTCCAAGTTTATACAGATGTCTGTGTAGATATTTCCATGTTTTTTCAGATGGCGGTGTAGATATTTCTACTTTTATAGAGATGGCGGTGTAGTTATTTCTATGTTTATAGAGAGAGCGGTGTAAATATCTCCATGTTTATAGAGATGGTGGTGTAAGTTTTTCATGTTTATAGAGATAGCGGTGTAGATATTTTCATGTTTATACAGATAACGGTGTTGTTATTTCCATGTTTATACAGATATCGGTGTAGATATTTCCATGTTTATAAAGCTTGCGGTGTAGATATTTCCATCTTTATACAGATGGCAGCGTAGATATTTCCAAGTTTATACATATAGCGGTGTAGATATTTCCATGTCTATAGAGATAGCGGTGTAGGTATTTCCATATTTATACAGATTGAGGTGTAGATATTTCCATCTTTATACAGATGGCGGTGTAGATATTTCCATGTTTATACAGATGGCGGTGAAGGTATTTCCATGTTTATACAGATAGTGGTGTAGATATTTCCATGTTTATTCAGATGGCGGTGTAGATACATCCATGTTTCTGAAGATGGCGGTGTAGATATTTTCATGTTTATAGTGATGGCGGTGTAGATATTTCCATGTTTATACAAATAGCGGTGTTGGTATTTCCATGTTTATACAGCTCGCGGTGTAGATATTTCCATCTTTATACAGATGGCAGTGTAGATATATCCATGTTTATACAGATAGCGGTGTAGATATTTCCATGTCTATAGAGATAGCGGTGTAGTTATTTCCATATTTATCCAGATTGTGGTGTAGATATTTCCATCTTTATACAGATGGTGGTGTAGATATTTCCATGTTTATAAAGATAGCAGTGGGGTATTTCCATGTTTATACAGATAGTGGTGTAGATATTTCCATGTTTATACAGATGGCGGTGTAGATATTTCCATGTATAAAGAGATACCAGTGTAGATATTTTCATGTGTATAGAGAAAGCGGTGTAGATATTTCCATGTTTATACAGATGGCAGTGTAGATATTTCCATGTTTATACAGATATCGGTGTAAATATTTCCATGTTTACAGAGATAGCGGTGTAGATATTTCCATCTTTGCACAGATTGAGGTGTAGGTATTGCCAAATTTACACAAATAGCGGTGTAGATATTTCCAAGTTTACACAGATAGCTGTGTAGATATTTCCATGTTTACAGAGATAGCATTGTAGGTATTTCCATGTTTATACAGATTGCGGTGTAGTTATTTCCATGTTGATACAGATAGCGGTGTAGATATTTCCATGTTTATACAGGTAGCGGTGTAGAAATTCCCATGTTGATACAGATCACTTTGTAGACATTTCCATCTTTCTAAAGATGTCAGTGTAGATATTTCCAAGTTTGTACAGATGGCAGTGTAGATATTTCCATGTTTATACAGATCTCTGTGTACATATTTCCATGTTTATGCAGATGGCGGTGTAGATATTTCCATTTTTATAGAGATGGCGGTGTAGTTATTTCTATGTTTATAGAGATAGCGGTGTAAATATCTCCATGTTTATAGAGATGGTGGTGTAAGTATTTTCATGTTTATAGAGATAGCGGTGTAGATATTTCCATCTTTACACAGATAACAGTGTTGGTATTTCCATGTTTATGCAGATAGCGGTGTAGATGTTTCCATGTTTATACAGCTCGCGGTGTAGATATTTCCATCTTTATACAGATGGCAGTGAAGATATTTCCATGGTTATACAGATAGCAGTGTAGATATTTCCATGTCTACAGAGATAGCGTTGTAGGTATTTGCATATTTATACAGATTGCGGTGTAGATATTTCCAACTTTATACTGATGGCGGTGTAGATATTTCCATGTTTATACAGATGCCAGTGAAGATATTTCCATGTTCATTGAGATAGTGGTGTAGATATTTCCATGTTTATACAGATGGCGGTGTAGATACATCCATGTTTCTGAAGATGGCGGTGTAGATATTTTCATGTTTATAGACATGGCGGTGTAGATATTTCCATGTTTATGCAGATGTCTGTGTAGATATTTCCATGTTTATGCAGATAGCGCTGTAGATATTTCCATGTTCATAGAGATGTCGGTACAGTTATTTCTGAGTTTATAGAGATAGCGGTGTAAATATTTCCATGTTTATAGAGATGGTGGTGTAAGTATTTTCATGTTTATAGAGATAGCGGTGTTGATATTTCCATGTTTATACAGATAGCGGTGTTTTTATTTCCATGTTTATACAGATAGCGGTGTAGAGATTTCCATCTGTATACAGATGGCAGTGTAGATATTTCCATGTTTATACAGATATCGGTGTAGATATTTCCATGTCTATAGAGATAGCGGTGTAGGTATTTCCATATTTATACAGATTGCGGTGTAGATATTTCCAACTTTACACTGATGGCGGTGTAGATATTTCCATGTTTATACAGATGGCAGTGAATATATTTCCATGTTCATAGAGATAGTGGTGTAGATATTTCCATGTTTATACAGATGGCGGTGTAGATACATCCAAGTTTCTGAAGATGGCGGTGTAGATATTTTCATGTTTATAGAGATGGCGGTGTAGATATTTCCATGTTTATGCAGATGTCTGTGTAGATATTTCCATGTTTATGCAGATAGCGCTGTAGATATTTCCATGTTCATAGAGATGGCGGTATAGTTATTTCTAAGTTTATAGAGATAGCGGTGTAAATATCTCCATGTTTATAGAGATGGTGCTGTAAGTATTTTCATGTTTATAGAGATAGCGGTGTTGATATTTCCATGTTTATACAGATAGCGGTGTTGGTATTTCCATGTTTATACAGATAGCGGTGTAGTTATTTCCATCTTTATACAGATGGCAGTGTAGATATTTCCATGGTAATACAGATAGCGGTGTAGATATTTCCATGTCTATAGAGATAGCAGTGTAGGTATTTCCATATTTATACAGATTGCGGTGTAGATATTTCCAACTTTATACTGATGGCGGTGTACATAATTCCATGTTTATACAGATGGCAGTGAAGATATTTCCATGTTCATAGAGATAGTGGTGTAGATATTTCCATGTTTATACAGATGGCGGTGTATATACATCCATGTTTCTGAATATGGCGGTGTAGATATTTTCATGTTTATAGAGATGGCTTTGTAGATATTTCCATGTTTATGCAGATGTCTGTGTAGATATTTCCATGTTTATGCAGATAGCGCTGTAGATATTTCCATGTTCATAGAGATGTCGGTACAGTTATTTCTAAGTTTATAGAGATAGCGGTGTAAATATTTCCATGTTTATAGAGATGGTGGTGTAAGTATTTTCATGTTTATAGAGATAGCGGTGTTGATATTTCCATGTTTATACAGATAGCGGTGTTGGTATTTCCATGTTTATACAGATAGCGGTGTAGATATTTCCATCTGTATACAGATGGCAGTGTAGATATTTCCATGTTTATACAGATATCGGTGTAGATATTTCCATGTCTATAGAGATAGCGGTGTAGGTATTTCCATATTTATACAGATTGCGGTGTAGATATTTCCAACTTTACACTGATGGCGGTGTAGATATTTCCATGTTTATACAGATGGCAGTGAATATATTTCCATGTTCATAGAGATAGTGGTGTAGATATTTCCATGTTTATACAGATGGCGGTGTAGATACATCCAAGTTTCTGAAGATGGCGGTGTAGATATTTTCATGTTTATAGAGATGGAGGTGTAGATATTTCCATGTTTATGCAGATGTCTGTGTAGATATTTCCATGTTTATGCTGATAGCGCTGTAGATATTTCCATGTTCATAGAGATGGCGGTATAGTTATTTCTAAGTTTATAGAGATAGCGGTGTAAATATCTCCATGTTTATAGAGATGGTGGTGTAAGTATTTTCATGTTTATAGAGATAGCGGTGTTGATATTTCCATGTTTATACAGATAGCGGTGTTGGTATTTCCATGTTTATACTGATTGCGGTGTAGTTATTTCCATCTTTATACAGATGGCAGTGTAGATATTTCCATGGTTATACAGATAGCGGTGCAGATATTTCCATGTCTATAGAGATAGCAGTGTATGTATTTCCATATTTATACAGATTGCGGTGTAGATATTTCCAACTTTATACTGATGGCGGTGTAGATAATTCCATGTTTATACAGATGGCAGTGAAGATATTTCCATGTTCATAGAGATAGTGGTGTAGATATTTCCATGTTTATACAGATGGCGGTGTAGATACATCCATGTTTCTGAATATGGCGGTGTAGATATTTTCATGTTTATAGAGATGGCTTTGTAGATATTTCCATGTTTATGCAGATGTCTGTGTAGATATTTCCATGTTTATGCAGATAGCGCTGTAGATATTTCCATGTTCATAGAGATGTCGGTACAGTTATTTCTAAGTTTATAGAGATAGCGGTGTAAATATTTCCATGTTTATAGAGATGGTGGTGTAAGTATTTTCATGTTTATAGAGATAGCGGTGTTGATATTTCCATGTTTATACACATAGCGGTGTTTTTATTTCCATGTTTATACAGATAGCGGTGTAGATATTTCCATCTGTATACAGATGGCAGTGTAGATATTTCCATGTTTATACAGATATCGGTGTAGATATTTCCATGTCTATAGAGATAGCGGTGTAGGTATTTCCATATTTATACAGATTGCGGTGTAGATATTTCCAACTTTACACTGATGGCGGTGTAGATATTTCCATGTTTATACAGATGGCAGTGAATATATTTCCATGTTCATAGAGATAGTGATGTAGATATTTCCATGTTTATACAGATGGCGGTGTAGATACATCCATGTTTCTGAAGATGGCGGTGTAGATATTTTCATTTTTATAGAGATGGCGGTGTAGATATTTCCATGTTTATGCAGATGTCTGTGTAGATATTTCCATGTTTATGCAGATAGCGCTGTAGATATTTCCATGTTCATAGAGATGGCGGTATAGTTATTTCTAAGTTTATAGAGATAGCGGTGTAAATATTTCCATGTTTATAGAGATGGTGGTGTAAGTATTTCCATGTTTATACAGATATCGGTGTAGATATTTCCATGTTTATACAGCTCGCGGTGTAGATATTTCCATCTTTATACAGATGGCAGTGTAGATATTTCCATATTTATACATATAGCGGTGTAGTTATTTCCATGTCTATAGAGATAGCGGTGTAGTTATTTCCATATTTATAAAGGTTGCGGTGCAGATATTTCCACCTTTATATAGATGCCGGTGTAGATATTTCCATGTTTATACAGATGGCAGTGAAGATATTTCCATGTTTATACGGATAGTGGTGTAGATATTTCCATGTTTATACGGATAGTGGTGTAGATATTTCCATGTTTATACAGATGGCGGTGTAGATACATCCATGTTTCTGAAGATGGCGGTGTAGATATTTTTATGTTTATAGAGATGGAGGTGTAGATATTTCCATGTGTATACAGATAGCAGTGTAGATATTTTCATGTTTATATAGAAAGCGGTGTAGGTATTTCCATGTTTATAGAGATAGTGGTGTAGATATTTCCATATTTATACAGATAGCGGTGTAGGTATTTCCATGTTTATACAGGTTGTGGTGTAGATATTTCCATGTTTCTACAGATGGCGGTGTAAATATTTCTTTGTTCATACAGACAGCGGTGTAGATATTTCCATTTTTATACAGTTAGCGGTGTAGATATTTCCAAGTTTACAGAGATAGCGATGTAGTTATTTCCATCTTTGCACAGATTGCCGTGTAGATATTTCCATGTTTACGCAGATAGCTGTGTAGATATTTCCAAGTTTACACAGATATCTGTGTACATATTTCCATGTTTACACACATACCGTGGCAGATATTTCCATGTTTATACAGATTGCGGTGTAGATATGTCCATGATTATACAGATAGCGGTGTAGATATTTTCATGCTTATACTGATAGCGGTCGAGGTATTTCCATGTTTATAGAGACTGCGGTATAGATATTTCCATGTTTATACAGATAGCGGTGTAGATATTTCCATGTTTACAGAGATAGCAGTGTAGATATTTCCATCTTTGCACAGATTGCTGTGTAGATATTTCCATTTTTACACAGATAGCTGTGTAGGTATTTCCAAATTTACACAGATAGCTGTGTAGATATTTCCATGTTTACACAGACAGCATTGTATATATTTCCATGTTTATACAGATAGCGGTGTAGATATTTCCATGTTTATACAGATAGCGGTGTAGTTTTTCCATGTTTATATAGATAGCGGTGGAGATATTTCCCTGTTTATACAGATAGCGCTGTAGATATTTCCATGTTTATACAGATAGCGGTGTAGATATTTCCATGTTTATAGAGATAGCGGTGTAGATATTTCCATGTTTATACAGATGGCTGTGTAGATATTTCCATGTGTGTACAGATGGCAGTGTATATATTTCCATGTTTATACAGATGGCGCTGTAGATATTTCCATGTTTATACAGATGGCAGTGTAGATATTTCCATGTATATACAGATAGCGGTGTAGATATTTCCATGTTTACAGAGATAGCGGTGTAGATATTTCCATCTTTGCACAGATTGCGGTGTAGTTATTGCTAAATTTACACAGATAGCGGTGTAGGTATTTCCAAGTTTACACAGAAAACTGTGTAGATATTTCCATGTTTACAGAGATAGCTTTGTAGATATTTCCATGTTTATAGAGATTGTTGTGTAGTTATTTCCATGTTGATACCGATAGTGGTGTAGATATTTCCATGTTTATACAGGTAGCAGTGTAGAAATTCCCATGTTTGTACTGATCGCTTTGTAGACATTTCCATCTTTCTACAGATGTCAGTGTAGATATTTCCAAGTTTATACAGATGGCAGTGTAGATATTTCCATGTTTATACAGATGTCTGTGTAAATATTTCCATGTTTATGCAGATGGCGGTGTAGATATTTCCATGTTTATAGGGATGGCGGTGTAGATATTTCTATGTTTATAGAGATAGCGGTGTAAATATTTCCATACTTATAGAGATGGTGGTGTATTTTCATGTTTATAGAGATAGCGGTGTAGATATTTCCATGTTTACACAGATAACGGTGTTGGTATTTCCATGTTTATACAGATAGCGGTGTAGATATTTCCATGTTTATAAAGCTCGCGGTGTAGATATTTCCATCTTTATACAGATGGCAGTGCAGATATTTCCACGGTTACACAAATAGCCGTGTAGATATTTCTAAGTTTACACAGATAGAGTTGCCGATATTTCCATGTTTATAAAGATATCGGTGCAGATATTTCCATCTTTATACAGATAGCGGTGTGGGTATATCCATGTTTATACAGATAGCGGTGTGGGTATTTCCATGTTTATACAGATAGCGGTAGAGATATTTCCATCTTTATAGAGATGACTGTCTAGTTATTTCCATGTTTATACAGCTTTCCGTGTAGATATTTCCATGTTTATACAGATAGCGGTGTAGATTTTTCCATGTTTATACAGATAGCTGTGTAGATATTTCCATGTTTATACAGACAGCAATGTAGATATTTCTATATTCATAGAGATAGCGGTGTAGATATTTTCATGTTCATACAAACAACAGTGTAGATATTTTCATGTTTATGGAGATAGCGGTGTAGATATTTCCATTTTTATAGACATAGCGGTGTAAATATTTCCAAGTTTTTACAGATAGCGGTGTAAATATTTCCATGATTATACATATAGCGGTGTAAATATTTTCATGTTTATAGACATAGCGGTGTAGGTATTTCCATGTTTTTAGAGATAGCGGTGTAAATATTTCCATGTTAATACACATAGCCGTGTAAATGTTTACACGTTTATAGGGATAGCGGTGTAGATATTCCCACGTTTATACAGATAGCGGTGTAGATATTTCCCCGTTTATAGAGATAGCGGTGTAGATATTTCCACGTTTACACAGATAGCGGTGAAGATATTTCCACTTTTATACAGATTGCGGTGTAGAAATTTCCAAGTTTATACACATAGCGGTGCAGATATTTCCACGTTTATACACATACCGGTGTAGATATTTCCATGTTTATACAGATAGCGGTGTAGATATTTCCAGGTTTGTAGAGATTGCGATGTAGATATTTCCACGTGTATACAGATAGCCGTGTAGGTATTTCCACGTTAATACAGATAACGGTGTAGATATTTCCAGGTTTATAGAGACAGCGGTGTAGATATTTCCATGTTGCTACAGATAGCAGTGTAGATATTTCCATGTTTATAGAGACAGCGGTGTAGATATTTCCATGTTTATACAGATAGCGGTGTAGATATTTCCATGTTTATACAGTCAGTGGTGTAGATATTTCCATGTTTAAATAGATAGCCGTGTATATATTTCCATGTTTATACAGACAGCGGTGTAGATGTTTCCATGTTTTACAGATGGTGGTGTAGATATTTCCATGTTTATAGAGATAGCGGTGTAGATATTTCCATGTTTAGAGAGATAGCTTTGTAAATATTTCCATGTTTATACAGATAGCGGTGTAAGTATTTCCATGTTTATAGAGATAGCGGTGTAGATATTTCCATGTTTATGCAGATAGCGGTGTAGATATTTCCATATTTATACTTATAGCGGTGTAGATATTTCCAGGTTTATAGAGTTAGCGGTGTAGATGTTCCCACGTTTCTAGAGATAGCGGTGTAGATATTTCCATGTTTTTAGAGATAGCGGTGTATATATTTCCACGTTTATAGAGATAGCGTTGTAGATATTTCCATGTTTCTAGAGACAGCGGTTTAGATATTTCCATGTTCATAGAGATAGCGGTGTAGATATTTCCATGTTTATAGAGACAGTGATGTAGATATTTGCGTGTTTATAGAGACAGCATTGTAGATATTTCCATGTTTATAGAGACAGTGGTGTAGATATTTCCATGTTTATACAGATAGAGGTGTAGATATTTCCTTGTTTATAGAGACAGCAGTGTAGATATTTCCATGTTTATACAGATAGCAGTGTAGATATTTCCATGTTTATAGAGATAGCGGTGTAGATATTTCCATGTTTATAGAGATAGCGGTGTAGATATTTCCATGTTTATAGAGACGGCGGTGTAAATAGTTCCATGTTTATACAGATTGCGTTGTAAATGTTTTCACATTTACAGAGATAGCGGTGTAGATATTTCCACGTTTACTGAGATTTTATGAAAAGTTATTTTATGAAGACCAAACAAGTCATTGGGTTACCTACCTTATGTCATTTTTTACATTGAGAGTGTTAAAAATACCCCTACCCTAACCAAAACCCTGACTTATAGAGCCAGGAAAGGCCATGCAATAAAGGATTCTTGGGCTTGTATGCCTGATAACAAAAACTTATCACAGAAGACTGCAAAAAACACAATCTTGCACAAAGCCCATTGCAACTTTGCACACAACAATGCTTTTGAAGGATATTTGCCCAACAACTGCCTGTCCAACCTGTGCCTGGCATCACCTTTGTTATTGATCTTTGTAGCCAAGGATAGTCATTTCCAAATGATCATATAATCTTCCTCATTTTTTCTTTTGTCTTCCTTTACCTCTGTGAATATGCATATAGTTTACTCTGGCTTGCCTGTTTCTATTGCAAGGCTCTGTTTCCAAACGAATAACTTTTTGTTGTGGAGAGCCTCTCTCTGTTTGTTATTTAGGTTGATAAGAGAAATGTGAACATTTGAGAGCTCAGGTAAAAGGCCTTAGTCTACAGTGAAACTTTTTTGCACCCTTAGATGCTTACTTCCACTACAACTTGCAGGTGAGCCTTGAAAAGTTCTTGGAATAAGTTTGAGCTTTGGTCTTCTCCGATTCATTTAGCATAGATTCTCAAAATGTGGTCCCTGGACCCACAGCATCAGCATCACCTGGAGATTGTTAGAAATGCAAATCATCGGGCCTCATTCCAGACCCTCAGCTGGAAACTCTAGGGGCATGGCCAGACCCTCTGTAGCTGAACAAGCCATCCAGGTGGTTTTGATGCAGCTAAAGTTCTGGAACAACTAATGTAGCCCCATTTGGAAAACTTGGCTCTACAGGCCTCCCTAGCTGGTAAGCTGCTAGCATTTTTTGTTTGTTTGTTTCTTTGTTTTGATACAGGGTCTTGCTCTGTTGACCAGACCGTGACCTCCTGGGTTGAAGCGAGGACTCAGCCTCCTGAGTAGCCGGGACTACAGGTATGTGCCACCACCATGCCCAACTACTTTTTGTATTTTTTTTTTTTGTAGGGATGGGGTTTTAGCCCAGGCTAGTCTCAAACTCCTGGACTCAAGCAATCTGCCCACTTTGGCCTCACGAAGTGCTGGGATTATAGGCATGGGCCACCACTCCTGGCCCAAAGTTCATATTTTAACTACTAACCTAAATTATTTTAAAAACAAAATTCTCCTTGGACTCAAACCAGGTCAGAGTGACATGATCATGTGCCTGTTTTGTGCAGGGTGAAGTGAGATTATTATCTAGGAAATAGCTGAAATGTCCTGAGGGTGACAAAGAGGAGCTGTGTTTTCAGCCAAATATCAGAACCAGGGCCACTGCCTGCCGCTGAACCCCAGCGGGGACCCCTACTTTGTGTTTATCTGTGGTGGCTACGCTTGCCCACCTGGGTGGGAACCCCGAGAATGACTCCAGACTTTTCCAGGGACTGCATGCCAGGGTATTTTTACAATTTATGTGTAGACTTTGTTCGGGTGGAAAAGTTATTTTATGAAGATGAAACAAGCAATTGGGGTACCTACCTTATGGCATTTTTTACATTGAGAGTGTTAAAAATACCCCTCCCCTAACCAAAACCCTGACAAATAGAGCCAGGGAAGGCCATGCAATAAAGAATTCTTGGGCATGTATGCCTGATAACAAAAACTTATCACAGAAGACTGCAAAAAACACAATCTTGCACAAAGCCCATTGCAACTTTGCACTCAACAATGCTTCTGAAGGATATTTGCCCAACAACTGCCTGTCCAACCTGGGCCTGGCATGACCTTTGTTATTGATCTTTGTAGCCAAGGATAATCATT